>NW_017732562.1:0-1264 GCF_001890085.2 Hipposideros armiger
GCTTGATGTTGTCCCACAGGTCTCTTAAACTATTTTCATTGTTTTTTATTCTTTTTTCTTTTTGTTGTTCCAGCTGGATGATTTCTGCTATTTTGTCTTCTAAATCACTGATCCAATCCTTTGCTTTATCTAATATACTGGTGATTCCTTCGAGTGTGTTCTGCATTTCAGTTATTGTATTCTTTACTTCTAACTGGTTGTGTTTTATGATTTCTCTATCCTTTTTCATGTCCTCAATAAGTTCCTTAAACATTCTTATCATCAGTGTTCTAAATACTGTCTCTGAAAGGTTGGATACCTCTGTTTCATTTAGTTCCATTTCTTGAGGTTTCTTCTGATCTTTTAGTTGGGACATGTTTCTTTGTTTCTTCATTCTGGGTGTTGCTCTGTTATTGCTTCAATGTATTAGATAGATCACCCGGAAAGGAAAAAAAAAAGAGAGAGAGAAAAAGAGGGGGAAAAAAGGAAAAAGAAAAAAAGGGGGGGGCTCTCCACCCACTTTAATCTGCAGACCACTTGCTCAGCAATAGAGAGACCCTGGGTGACTCAGCACCAGCTGTTGGGGGGAAGGGCTCAGTGTGTCATCCGCCGACCTCCCTCTAGACTTGAAGCAAGCTTCCCACAATTAGCTGCTGTATGCTCTGGATCCGTGCTCACCACCAAAAATCCTCACTGGTTGTTGAGGGCTGTCTGCTGCTGCAAAAAGCGATCTGTGGCCTGTGGAGGTAGGGGCTGGGCACCAGGGGCTCAGGGTGCCCCTGGCAACACAGCTCTAGGTGGGCGGGGCAGGCCCCCAACACCCACAGGATGTGGTCAGTGGCCCCCACCAAGTCAGATCAGCATGCACTCCTGCATTGGCAGCCAGCCTACACAAACTCCCCTGGAAAGCCCCGGCCGAATCACACAGGCTCACAGTTCACAGCCCTACACTCGCAGGAAAATACCCAGTTTCAGCCTGTCCCAATCAGCTCCTCGCAGATCAGGCAGAGCTGCCCATAAGCCAATCACCACCCAGGCAACTCTGCATGCGCAGTGTGGAAATCGGGGACCTAAGGCGAGTCGTGCACTCCGGGTCTCAATAAGCAGTCTGTTGGAGTTGACGCGCGCTTGCCAGGCATTTCCCTGGCTACTCAGCACAAGCAGGGTGGGGATCCAAGGCCGCACGCTCACACACACGCACTCCTGCGCCAATTCCAGCAGACCAATGTGGTCCCAGACCTGAGCCAATGTGGGAGGGCCCAGCCCTGAAAAAAAGGAGCCCTCT
>NW_017732562.1:2819-42876 GCF_001890085.2 Hipposideros armiger
GCTGTTTGCACATAAGTGTGAGGGACTGATCCTCAAGCTGATTGCTTGTTAGTACTGACTGTGACTACAGTTAAGGAGCTGTGGTGCAAGGGCTAACCCTATAAATCAGGGTTTGCTTTAGCAGGGCTCTGGTGCTTGCCCAGTCTGCTCTTTGTGTGTGTCACCCTTGGAAGCATCCAGGCAATGCTCTGGCTTGATCCAAAGCTGGCCATTAGTGTGCCAGCCTTGGGGCCTCCTGGTTAGGGCCCCACAAATTGCCAAGTTTAGTCACAGGTTGTGTCCTGCCCAAAGCCACATGGTATGAGCCACAAAGCAATCTGCATTTGGCCACCATTTATACTGGGTTTGGAGGTGACTTGAGAGGCCTTTCTGCCAACCAAAGCCAGCTGTTGCTAGTGCCAGGCTTAGGGCTATTCAGCTAGAGGTCAGGATATGCTGAAGCCAGATGCTGCTTCTTTGGGTTCTGTGAACCTTTGAGAAATTTTATGAAAGTCCGCAACATGAACTAAGACAGATTGTTTTTATGGAAAACCACTGTAAGTAGCTTGGGTGTGCCCAAAAGTTGGGTGGAGTGTGTTCTCAGGGAATCACTAGGGTGGGGCAGAAGATAGGTGATAGCTAGTTTGATGGAGACTCAAATATGGTGTATGACTATGTCTGCACATAGGGAGCAGGAGGGCTCAGCAAGGCAACAATGACTCCCACCAGTTTCTCCCTCTGGGAGAAAGCTGCTACTCCAGCCCTCACCCTGAAGTTAGACAATTTAGTTCCTCCCTCTATGTCCCTGGTGCCTTTCAATCTGCTGCCCCAGCACTGGAGCTCAGAGCAGGTGAGTCTGTCAGCGAATAAGTCCAAGGGCAGGCCCTTTAAGAGGAGTACCTATGTCTTCAGCCACCATTAGGTTCACTCAGCCATAATCTCTGCTGGTTTTCCCAGCCAGAAACTTTGGAAACTTCTCTCCCTGGAACTGGAACAGTGGTTTGAGGAGCCTGGTGTGGGGCTGGGACCTCACGCTTCTCCAGGTAGGACCTCGGCAGCTGAGACATCCCTCTCGATTTTTAACAGTCATGCACTGGTTATGGGACCAGCCTGTTCTGTGTCTCTACCCTTCCTACCAGTCTTGAGGTGGCTTCTGTATGTTTGTAGTTGTAGGGCTTCGATTCAGCTAGACTTCAGACAATTCTCAATGATGGTTGTTCTGTAGTTTCATTGTAATTGATGTGGTCCTGAGAAGAGGTGAGCACAGCATTTATCTACTCTGCCATTTTGACCGGGAATCCAAATAAGGTGATTTTTGATAAGACCATTTTATTAAATAAATGAGCATTACTCACACAAACACCACCATTCTCTTCATTTTCTGATATAAAGGAAAATTTTAAATCCTTGATATTTACATCAGCTGTATTTTCCCTGTTTTAAGACTCAGAATATTTGCCACTGAATTACCTATGTAAAGGTAAAGGAGTAGGCTGGGTTAAAAAGTGTGAGGTTTTGACAATTAAGTTAGGATATTGTGATAATTGGTAATTATTCATGCCAATTCCTCAGAGTAGCATTCTCACATCTTTTAATATCTGCTCTGGTTGCATCAGTCACATTCAGTCCTTAATTCCTGTGCTATTGCTCTGATAGTCACACAGGTTTGTGAAAGTTTTATGGGGCTATTTTTTGGTCTCTCATCCACATTATACTGCTAATCAGTTCCAAAATCCTTCAAGATTTTCTTCCCTAACAAGAAATGTTTACCTTGACAACCACATTTGCAAGCTATGGCTCCCAAAATAGATTTATAAAGAAAGCAGGCAGAGAGATAAAGGGTAGTCAAGGGCTTCTTACACTGCTAAAGATATTTTTAAAGGTCAAAACTCCATTAGACAAACTACTAGAGAAGGAGGCCAGAAAGGAACATGAAGAGGCTTAGATGGAGGCTGTTGAAGACTGTGCTCGTGGTTGGACAGGACTAGGATTTGACACCTGAGGGTGAACCCGAGCTTCCCATTCTGAAAACTTCCCATTCACTTTTGTCAGAATGCGTTATGTAAATATTATTGGGATAGTCCTTGGAACCATACTTTTTCTTGTCTGTACGCTTCTTGTATGTTTAGAATAAAGATTTTAATTTGAAATTTATTGCTATCTCTTAACTAACAGGTTATGAAAAATAGTCTTAAATTTCCAAGCTAAAAAGCGGGATGAGCTTGCACAGCATGACCAAGTCCAAAGCTTGTGTCCTATCGTGTGCTTTTCTACCTCTAGTCTTTCTGTTTTCAGAAGGTAGAAATAATAAAAAGTAAAATACCTGAATATGTTGGACATTTCCTTAAACTGCAATTCCAACAATACCAGTTTTCTGCCTCAAAACTTTCAAATCGAAATTCAAATTCCTTCATATAGGGCTCAGCCTTTCCTCCTGGCTTTTTCTTTTATATCTGAACTAGATAACTCTATGGTTTCTCAAGTTCACGAGGTGTGATCAAACAACACAATGAGTGTTTAAATAAAACAATTATTACAGTAAAAGACACATTGCCATTAATTCCACTCAAAATACCCCCCCCACCCACACACACACACTTCAAACACACTTACCCCATTGTTCTTGCCACTTTCTGAAGCAATTGTGGAAGTCCTCTTTTGTGTCTTTAGTTTTGCTGTCATGGCTGCCTTGATGTCCTGAATCATTTTGAATTTGCGGAAGAGCCAGAAGTCACACAGTGCCAGATACAGTGAATAAAGTGGATGAGGACACACCATAATGTTTTGTTGTTTTTTTTTTTAAGATTTTTATTGGGGAACTTGGGGATGGGAACAGGGCTGGAGAATTGGGGGAAGGGGAACAGAAAAAGTTGCTGTCATTTTGTTCTTCAGTCTAGTTGTGGAGGACGTTGCTTCACTGGCCCAAGTTGGCACCATCATTGCGCTCTTCCCGGGCGAGGCAGATCAGTCACTGGCTTCTGGACAGCCGCTCACTGTGGCTGCTGGCCATTCACGCTGGCTGCTGGATACACACGGTAGCCCATGGCAACCCATTGCCACAGGGGCTGCAGCCTATGCCATTGCCAGCGACTCTCGGCAGCCCACTCCAGGTTGAGCTATTGTTCAGCATCTTAGCTGTGGAGGGCAGTGTCACTGGCCCTCATATGTGGGATCCAAACTGGGGCCCTCTGGCGTCCCAAGCCAATTCTTAACCATTGTACCACTCAGCCGGCCCCATAATGTTTTTATTTGACAGAATTTGCTGTATACCAGGAGCAATGTGTGACATGGTGCGTTGTCATGGTGAAGAATAATTTACTGAACACTTTAAAACATACCTTCTCTCAACTGTAGCTCACACCCGGCTAACTCACCTGAACAAATTGGAACTTGTCACACACTGTTACTGAGGTTTGACGCGCCACTTCTCACATTGAAAATCCCTACCTTTCCCTTGGATGGCACATGGCAGCAGCATTCGCCTTATTTGTTGATCACAACGGAAAGGCTCTGTGTCACACATCGCTTCTGGTATGGCAATTTATGTTTAATAAAAACGTTATGGTGTGTCCTCATCCACCTTATTCACTGGGTCTGGCACTGTGCGACTTCTGGCTCTTCCCCAAAATCAAAATGATCATGTCAAAATCGATTCAGGACATTGAGACAGCCTTGACAGTGCAACTAAAGACACAAAAGAGAACTTCCAGAGCTGCTTCAGAAAGTGGCAAGAGCAATGGGATAAGTGTGTTCAAAGCGAGAGGGAGTCATTTGAGGGGGATTAATGGCAATGTGTCTTTTACTCTAATAATTTTTTTTTATTTAAACATACACCGTAATTTTTTATCACACCTTGTACTTCAGGCTTCACCCTCTTCCAAAATCTTTATCTGTCAAAATTGTGCTAATTCTTTCAGGCCCATCTCCAAGTCACTTCTTCAGCCCTTCTCCTTGATGTAAGCTCTCCCTTTTTCTAGCCCCTTAGAGCATTTGCAGGTTTGTGTGTGTGCACTTCATCAATTCTGCCTTGTATTATAAATTATTTGTGTACCAGCTCTGCCTGTGTCACAGAGTAACCACCTTCCTGGAGGAAAGGTGTCCTCTGCAGGCTCTAACACTATAGGTTGCACAGCTGTGTTTACACTAAATGCTTATTTGCTGAGTCCTTTGTCAAACTGTGACTGGGCACGGACCTCATACCTCTGTATACACCACTTCAAAGTTTAGAATTGTCAGTTGATAACCTGGAAAGTACATTTCTCATACTTAAAGAAGAGAATATTAACTCTGAACAAGTGTAGAAAATTCTGTGGTGCAGTTACAAACCTCACCCAGCCAAGATCTCAACTTTTAATGCTCTGACTTCTCTATATTTCAATAGCCCACATATATTTTAAAGGATGATATATTCCATATTAAAACAAAGAATCTGGGACAGCTGGAGAGAATTGAATTTGGGCATAATGGGAAAAAACTTGGTAAGTTCTACTTAAGGACAATTTAACTGAATTGGAGTTTTCCAAGATAGCGATCAGTGTCTTTTATATTCAAGATCCTGCCACTGACTATGTTGCTAAATATGTGCATGAGGAAGGCTGAAAAGACCAATGTGACCAGCTGTCCTTTCTGCAGTGCATTTGAATGAAGGCTGTTCTTTCCTTAGCAGCTGTAGAGGCTGTTTGCTGAGCTCATTGCTATTTTTGATTCTGCCATCTTCAAAGAGAAGAAAAGGAAAAGAAAGGAAAAGTCATGCCATCTCTGAGAGCCCCCATGCTCTCTGTCCACCTTACCAAGGTGTGGCGCTGTAAATCAGCATATAGTCCTATGTTTTCTGTTTTCCATTTTCAGTTTAATCACTGCAATTGCTGCTTATCAAATCCAGTCATACATTAGCGTCACATCTGTAGCAGAAGAGAAGTTGCAAGAAATGTTTCAGGAGAGCTGGTTCACTGGCTGCACCCCAAGGCTTTACTGGTGTGTGTGTGTGTGTGTGTATTCCCATCTAGCAGTTTATTAATGGGTATTGACTTCTGGGTGACATTGGTTAAACTGCCCAGAATGATGGTATGTGAAGTCTGAGGTGAATCTAAGCCTTCCAGCTACAGGGCTTTAAACCCAGGCATTTTGTCAGTATTTAGACCTTCTGCAGCTTGACGCCTCACTCTACCCACAGCCTCTCAGTCAGTAGGGCTGCCATCTTGATTGGTGCACTGTCATCTGCTTATTAGGTGTCTTCACACCCAAGAGCAGAATGTGATGATTGCTTCCAGATCTTAATTGGTGAAGGAAGTTTCTGGCTTTGTGTAGATGGATACATAACATCTATTTCCCACCGGCTTACTCTCCCATACTGTGTGACAGATCAACAGGATGCAATTTCTGGCATAATCCTCTAGGCTCTCGACATTTCTGTCACTGGCCTACATCCACTGACTTTAAAGACTACAAAGCCCTTCCCACCAGGATCTCCTGTGTCACTAGAACACTTTGTTCATTTGAGTCCATTACCCCTTAGCAGTTCAAATGTTCCCTGCTGTGACCTCCACATACAGCTTCAATGTTCTTCTCACCTATCAAGGACATTCAAGGAGAAAACAAGGACTCTTTAGTATTTCCCTCTAAACAGCATTCAATGGAAACCATTCTAAAATATTCATACCCGATTTATAAACTACTCATGATCTAACTCATATAAACACACAAGATCCTTCAAAGTCAATCTTAGTCCTTCTCCTCCTCATGGCAAGAGGCATCTGATATCAGGGTCACAAGCATGGTGCTGGAGCTTTCTGACCTGAGTTCATCATTGGGCTCTATTCCTTGTGAGCTTGTTTCCTGTGGAAGCTATTCACCTTCTCTATCTTTCAGTTAAATTATCTGTACAATGAGAGAAATAATAGTATATACATCATAGGGTTGCTATGAAAAATAAATGATTTACTATATATGCAAGTCATACATACAAATATAAATCAGTTAAGCTATGGAAAATTCTCAATAATCTACACAATCTACGAAATCCACAGTTTTCCTAGTGTTTTAACTGACCGAAATCTTGGCAGCACTGGAGAGTTAACAGATGAACTGCTTTGATCAGCTTTTTGTGATCTACTCTCCCTTTCCTGGTTATGATCATAAGGGTTTGAAATCCTTAACTTTCTGTAGCAGCTTAAAAATCATGGGGAAAGTCTGCAGAATATTTAGGCACCCCCTTCTATATGACTTTAAAATACCACAGGTAAACTGTCTAACTTTGAGAACCAACTTCTATAATATAATATTTATTTGCTAAAATATTAGCGTGCAAAAAACCATACATTTCAACCAAATTTCAGTGAGCACTTATAAATGTACTTAAATAGGGGCCAGCTGAGTGGCTCAGTTGGTTAAGAGCTGGCTCAAGAGTGTGAGCTCTGAGCAACAGGGTAGCCGGTTCAATTCCCAGCCCGAGCTGAGCTGCCCCTGAGCTGCCAACGATGGCTCAGCTAAAAAAAAAAAAAGAATAAAAAAGAATAAAATAAATGCACTTAAATATACTTGAGTCTACTGCTTTTTTCATGTGTTTTTGTAATAAGTCAAATCAATGAATTACATGTCAGCACTTCTTGGAATGTTGGCAGGAAAGTATATTTCTTATATTTTATGAAGACAAATCAACTAGATTGTTATGATTACTTAGGTCAAAACCCCCACAAACTTATGTTTATTAAATGTCAGAACTTTGCTGAAATGTTAATGAAGAATGAGCTGCCTTTGTACAAGTGAGAGGAATACACGACACTATTCTTTGGGATTAGTATTGATGTTTGTATTAGTAGAAAGTTACAGTTTAGTGGGGCTGTATAAACAACTTACAAGAGTTTTACAATTTTATAATTGAAGTAACCGAAGCTCAAAGAGAGAAAGACCAAAAAGCTGGTTATCTTTTGACCAAGTTCATTGACCTTCCCACTGCATGGCCTGAGTCAGGAAAGTAGGCCTCAAACAGCTAGTTTAAAGGATATTCAAAACGATACCTGAAGTTGTTATGTACTTACCAAAATCTCAAATATATTTGATGAGTAAGTGCATTCCAAAGCCTAAAGGTGATGAACTAAGTTTTCTTCTGATCTTAAGTCTGATCTACTCAGAAATCTCTGTTTTTCTCAGAAGAAATGAAATCCCCCATGACTGTCTGTCTTAGCTGGCCAGAGCCAAGGTTTACATCAACAGACGCTAGAAATATTCTTTAATAGCATTTTGCAGTGGGACAAGAAGCAAAACTTAAAATGTAAGAATTGGTCTTGTATTGCCTTGTGTTGTTAATTTGATGTGATTCATTTCTCTAAGCAGCTGTTTGGACTATACTTTAACTGAGATTAAAACTCACCTTAAGAGTTTAGAGAATTGTCCGCATAATGCTCATCATTGTGTGAAGTATGGGGATGGTAATAAATAACTCTAAGGTATTGTTTCTCTACAAGCCTTAGGCCAGCAGTAAGAATAAAAGCACAGAGAATCTTTACATCCTAATGTTTAGCCTATTAAAGTGTTTTGTCACTTGAGTATTTTTCCCCATAGCTTATGACTTTTTCTTTTTTAGAGTAGAAATCACAGAGATGTCCAAGGAGAAAACACAGTTCCTTCTTTGCAATAGGTCTGTAGACAAATTTGTTTTGTCTTGGAGTTGAACTATCTTATAGATTGTATATTCTTCATCTATTGATGTATTTCCATCTCTACCTCTAGGCTTTCTAGCTTTCTTCACTGTGTGAAATTATCTGGATCGAGATTCTTTTGATTTCAAGAGATAGATTCTCAACTCAAACTAACTCAACCCAAAAAGGGAAATTTGTTGGTTTGGGTTCCTAGGAAGCCCAGAGCTGGATCTCAGACAAAGCTGGATCTAGAAATGAAAACAATGTGGTCAGCTTTTCTCATAATTTCTTCTGATTCTTTCTTACTGAAGATATGCTTTCTCTATTTGGCAGGGTAAAGGCAAGACAGAAGCTCAGATTCACAACTTTCCAACATCTCCACTTAGCATTATTTATTTAAATGACTTCATCCTTCCCAGTCCAAATGTCATTGTAGGGAACGGACTCTGATAGGTCTTTTTGAGTCAGGTCCCCAACTATGGCTTAATAATTGTTGCCAAAGTAATGGATGACTTTTATAGGTCTAGCCTGGGTCACATGACCACTCACAGGTGGAGGTTGAGATTGGGACACAGTATTTGATAGCTCCATCAGAACATCGAGGAACGGGAAGTTCTGTAAACAGTGGGACGTTTAAAATAAGAAGAAAGAGGATGAGGAAATGTGCTAGACAGATAAAAATGGCAGCTACCATAGTTTGGCACAATTGGCTCTAGCTTTTCCAGCAGGATAGCCTAAAGATAAGATGCATGACTCTAAAAGGCACTATCCACTGCTGCTAATGACTAACCCATATCTGAAAAAACACTACCACTTCTTCAGCACCAGGGATGTTCTTTAACCATTGTCCTTTACATGAGCCCGCCTCTTCCCTCTCTGCCATGAGTAAGGGTGGGTGCAGCTTTCCTGCCAAAGAACAGAAGTTGACCTCTGAGGTGTGGATGGGAGAACACAGAATGGCTGTTGGTAAACAGGTCACATAGTTATTAGAACACAGACTTTGGCATCATAGTTATTAGAACATAGGCTCTGGTGTCCGATTTTGGTACAGGTTCAAATCCCAGCTTGACAACTCAGTGACTTTGTGACCCTCACTTTTCTGAGCCTCAGTTTCTACCTCATTGGTTTATTGTGAAGATTTACTGAAGCGATATGTGTAAAGTATGTGGCATATCATGTGGTGAATAGTAAGCTTTTACTAAGCTTTTACTAAAGTCACCATTATTATCAAAGGTTTTGAAGTTGTTGTTATTTTCCTCCCTCTGCTTCTCAAGTTGGGAATGAAAACTAAGAATTTGTAATGGGAAAGTGTCTCAGATTAACAGTATATATTACATTGATCTACACATTGTTATATAAGAACAGAAAACTCTCTCATACAAGAGCTTTGTATTTTCTTATTCAGTCTTCAAAGCCCCCACTGAATTATATGTCATTGATATATAATTATATGTCATTGACATCCCGCTTTCAGGTGAGTGGGATGAAGGTCAGTGAGATTGTGATTTCATTAGGTCACATAACTAGTAAATCACAGACACAGGATTCAAACATAGGTTTTCAACTCCAGATTTTGTTCTCTCTTAATTGTATCACACTGTAAAGGCCTATTTTTCTGAGAACCCAGCATGGGCCTGAATATGGCCTTGCTAATCAGGTGGCATAATAGGTAAGAACACTGGCCTGAGATGACCCTGAGAATTCTCAGTAGGTCACCAATATTTTGAACATTTTTGCCAAGGATTGTCTCAGAAGGTGATAACAGCTGATAAGCTTTTACCTGTTGGAGAGAAAAGAGGAGAGAAAAGTTAAGGAGCAGGAAGAGAATTTGAGTAAAAGAAAAAGACAAAGGTTGGGGTGAGGAAAATTGAAGTCTGCCTGATTAGATCTATTAGTAAGCCAAAGTTATTTTTTAAACTTATTGCATTTTTTGATAAAAGAAAATAACTTATTCTTGCCCAAAGGCAATGATTAGTTAAAGAATCTAAGAAAGTAGAAAAAGAAGTTATAATGCCCATTTTAGGAGTAACTTGAATTGTTTTCTCTCTAAATCTTTTAAATTTTAACCCCAGAAAATGATATCCTTAAGGACTTCTATAAATGCAAACTTATTTTGATTATTTAGTTCCTCCCCTTTCCCATACAAAAATCCCTGGATTTTAACTTAAAATAGCCTATTACACAAAATTTCACTCTATAAAACACTCTTAATCCAATATTGACACAGGGATTTAATTTTTAATTATTACTCAAACCCAACTTACAATTTCCTCCAGTTTTTTTCTGATATTCCCACCTTCTTTTAGGGAAGTATCTTGAAGATCTCTCAAAGAGAGCAGAAAACACATGTGGATGAGACCTTCAATACACACCTGAGCTTTGAAAAATGTCAAAGGATACATCCAGGTGATAAAATCACAAGTCTGTCATCTGGGCTTTTTAAAAAATTTATTTAATTCTTACCTTTTGATTCTCAGTCATTCTCCTCCCTACATACACAGGTAAAATTTTTAAAAATCTAAATGTGTAAACAAAAGAAATGTTATATAGATTTCAGTCATTCATTCCATCAAACAATATTGTGCAAGGCTAATATATATGATCTCTGAAGTGGGGCAATTCCACTCTAATATGGGAGAGGAGGTATTGGCATACATAATTTTAAAGCAAATAGATCTGAAAAATAAAAGTATGATTTTGTTTTCAAGGTTATACTAACCTTAAAGAATGAGTTAGGAATACTTCTCTATTTTTTTGAAAGGTTTTGAAAGGTATTGGTGCTAATTCTTTAGATGTTTGATAAAATTCACCTGAAAAGCCATTGAGAGAGAGCAGAGTTTTGTCACCCCAAAATAAGCCTTTTTGGAGATATTTATTATTTTAAGCTGGTTATTTTTAAGAAACTGTAGGGGTTCAGAATGAGTCTCCCCATAATATGCCACTCTATAATGCAGATTATTTTGAGTTGAAGATGATTTAAACCCAGGAAACTCAAGAAAAGTTTTTACCTCTCCCTTACCTGCCTAAAGGAATTTATTAATAGATAGACAAATCTGTACCAGGAAGGGAGGTCTCATTTTAGCATAATATGAACTAAGTGCGACAGAGAGGAACCTAGCAAATCCATTTGTTAGACTCCCATCTGTGTCCCATTGTTTCTGAGTGACTAAGAAAAAAGATTTTTACCAAATGTTAGCTCTTTTTCATCTACCTGTGAAATGCCTACCTTCCCTTTGAAGCCCAAACTACTCCTCCCCCTGGCACATAAGCCTCAACTGCCCCATTTAGGTGGTGGGGTGGGGGAAGAGAGACATATTCATATGGAACCCCTGTACATACATATGTAATTAAATTTAGTTATTTCCCCCTGTCATTCTGTCTCATATCAGTTAGATTTTCAGACCAGCCAGAAGAACTTAGAAGAGTAAAAGGAAAATTATTTTTCCTCCCCTATACCATCAAGTCCTGGGCATTTTTTAAATTTATGTTTTTTTGTTTACTGATTCAATCTGCTTATTTGTTACAAGTCTATTTAGATTTTCTGTTTCTTAATAAGTCTGTTTTGGTAGTTTGTGTCTTTCTAAGAATTTGTCTATTTCATGTCTCACCCATCCATGCAATGAGAAAAAGCTGAACGAACTACAAATCAATTACTTTTCTTCTGTCCACCAGAGAACAGTGGACATAGGGCAAATCACTGCCTCCAAAATTGGAGAGACAGGCAGTAGAGAATCACAACTCAGTGGAGCAGGAGCTCCGGGGCACAGAGCTCCAGGGAATCAGTTCCAGGGTAGGAAATCTAAGCTATAATTGACAAATTGCTGGGAGTTTAGAGAGAGAATTTAAAACTGAAAGAGGGCTTAGTTATAGCAGACCCCCACATTTTTGTGAGTTTTATCTTCAGGAGCCCTACCGGGTTATCACAGTGAAGACTGAAGAAAAATCCCCTTGGGCTTCCAGGAGAGGGAGGAGAAAAGGAACCATTCTGAAATATGCCAGACATTTTGCTCTTCTTAACAAAGCTTGCCCTTAGAGGAACTATCTAACTAGAGCTTAAACTACCGGGGTTTCATTGGAGCCTAACTGATCTGAGGGATGGAAAATAACCAACTCAACTCTGTCTATCCTTCCTGTCTCATCCAAAGAGAAAAAGTAATCAAAATGGAAAAGCACTTGTGAAGATCATACCCCAGGGACACTGGCTCAGTGAAAGACCGTGACCTAATCATAGGATGATAGAAACTGAAAAGTGCTAAAAGAAATACATGTTTCCATAAAAGTTTCTTTTATTTCAAGGATCTAAAATTCATTCAAACTTGCTCAAATAAAATGGGAGCCTTTTAAAGGAAGCAGGCAGGTTTTATGAAAACTCAGGGGGAAAAAGCAGATTCTGAAGGCACAGGAAGGCCGTACCAGACCCATTATGGCCTTTCCCATCTCTCTCCACTCTCTGACTCTGGCCCTGCCACTGCACCCTCATTCCTTCCATCCAAGCAGCATTGGCCTTTGCTGTAATGTCAATGTGATAGGAGACTTCCATCCTCAAAGCATTTGTGCAGGAGAATGTCTCTCCCTAAATATGAGCAGAGATCACTGCTTTTCTATTCAGGCCTTTCTTTGCTCAGTGTCACCTGTCAGAGAGGCTTCCCTCTCCCCCCCTGAAAACCTGTTGTAAAACAACACATGTACTCTTCCTTGTTCCTATCTTCCTTACCCTGCTTTGTCCTTCTTCAGTGTCACCTGTCAGAGAGGCCGTCGCTGAAGACCTGATGAAAAGTAGCACACTTGTTTCTATTTTTTTTACTCTGCTTTGTCTTTCCTCATAACTTCTCAACACCTCAAATTTATATGTTTTATTTTCTCTTTCCCCCATAGACTGAACCATGGTAGGGTCTTAGTAAATATTTTTGGAATAATTAGATGACTAAATGAATGAGTGAAGAACAGATACTAAGTTGGCTTTAGTGGGCAGCCTTTATCTCTTCTCCTGTCTCTTCATTTCTCCTTCTCTCTGTGTGTTTGCTCTTTCTTCTTCTTCTTCTTCTAGTCAGCTTCTGACTCTCTGCTCCCTTATAACTTTGGGTATATATTTCCTAGTGACAAACACCAAGCCCTGCTCCAATGATAGTTCTACTCAAGTATTTATCTCCAACTTCTGCTCCTTCCTCTGTCTCTGAATTCAGGGAGAATAGTTATCCAGCAGGAATTTTTATTTTTGGAGGGAGTGGAGGTTGGGATAGGGAGAGTTAGGTATCACAGATGCTGCTACCTGTTTTATGTACATTGAGATTCTTCCAGAAAGGAGTGTGGGAAGGAGAAGACAGGCATTTGTAATTTTTTTCAAGATAAGATTTCAGTAGAAGGAAGCAAATAAAAGAATTAATATTTATTTGTTGATCTGCTGCTTTCCAAGTACTGTACTCGGCACATAGAATGCACATCACTCAACCTTTCTATCACCTTTCTAAGTTAGATATCACCATTTTCACAGAGAGGTTAACCTATCATCCTAGAATGTTACACTAGAAGAGGTGGAATGAAGATTCAAGCCCTGGATGGCTGACTCCAAGATCAATGTTTTTTCTTTCTAGCATTTTATACTTGAATAGAATTAACTTTAGAGTGGAAAAGGATATGAGGAAGCGTTTAATAAAGGAACATTTGAGAGAAGGTAGGCTTGGCATTGCCAGGCATAAGAGAAATGCATTGCTGATATAGAGAGTAGTGTGAGCAGATAACTACACAATAAGAAGGCAAGAAGGAGCAGCCAGTCTTGCCTGAAACACAGAGGGGAAGGAGGAAGAAATTGGGCTGAAAATTCACTTAGGATCAGTTCATAGGGGGCTTTTAATGTCAGGCTAAGGACTTTGGATCAATGAACCTCATACAACTGGTGGTAATAAATTTCCAAGAAACAGAAATATTGAAATTTTGTAACATACATTTTAGAAAGTGAGATTTTTCTATTACTATAACATCTTAAAATATATAGGCTATATTATTTTTCTTGAGCTGCTATAACAAAATACCACAAATTGATGCCTTAAACAACGGAAATGTATTTTTCACAGTTCCAGAGTTTAAGAAGTCTAAGGTAAGAAGCTAGCTGATTCAATTCTTGGTTGTAGATGGCTCTCTTCAGGCCATAGATGGCTGCCCTCCTGCTGTGTCCTCACATGGTCTTTCCTCAGTCCTTGTGCATGATGGGTTGGGGTAAAAGAGAGAGAGAGAGAGAGAGAGAGAGAGAGAGAGAGAGAGAGAACTAACTCTGGTGTCTCTTCTAAGAACACTAAACCAGGACCTCACTCTCATGATCGCATCTAACTTTAATTACTGCCCAAGACCCCATCTTCAAATATCATCGCATTGGGAGCTCAGGGTTCGACATAAATTTTGCAGGGATACAAAAATTCAGTCCATAATACAGGCCAATCCAAATAAAATAAGAAATATACTTAATATAAAGATAGCTTTAAAATGATGTCTTGCCTGATAAGTATCTGTATCCTCCATGAATCAATATGACCTTCAGAGGGACCTGGCACCGAAAAAGGCAGACTTGGGAATTTAAATAGAAATTCCAACACTGAAGGGGCTCTTATTACTTATGTTGTTTAATTTTAATTTTTCCAGGAGTGCTTTCTACATGTACAAAATATAAGATGCTCTTCAAACCTGAAATGTTCCTCTTCAGCTGTTCTCCCTTCTCAATGTAGCCCTCAAATCCTCACTGATGGCCTCTTCTAACTGCCATCCATAAGGTTTATGAATCAGGAAGAAAGCCAATAGCTCAAGAACTAGCTTATTTATAGGACTCATAAAGCAGGGGTTTTCTCTTGTCCTGAAATATCCAAATAACCTATCCCCACAAATGGAATAATAAATCGCTCACCTTACCTCTTTGCTTTGCTTTTATCTTCATCTTATCCCAGGACAACTAGCTCAAAATCAGAAAATAATCTGTGTTTGAATGAAATACAGGAAGAAATGGAAGGGAATGAGCATTTTCCAAACACCTTTGCACTAGATAACACATGAGAGACTTTATATGTATCTCATTTAAAAGTTATGCAAAACTTGCAGAGACTGTATAAATATTTCTGTAACATAGATGAGAAAATCCAGGCTCAGTCACTGGTATGTCATGTAGCCAGCAGAGAAACCATGTACTGGCACGGATGTTACCCATGCTCCTGCTCATAAAACTGTAACATTGAAATATGCAGAATTTTTGTCACTTAAAATGGGTAGAAGTCACATTTTTGCCCCCTCCTTTCCCGGGCCCAAAAGGGACAATTGCTTTTCAGGTTGGTATGGAGCCCCAGCACCTCCCACCTGCTTGCTTACCCTGGGCTGGGGGTTGTAGGCAGAGCTGCTCTCTCAGAGTTCCTACACATCTTCACTATTTCTTTCTTTTAAAAAAAACATTTATTCTTACTTTTAATTTTTTTATTAAATTATAGTTGACATTCAACATTATTTTATAATAGCTTTAGGTGTACAGCATAGTGATTAGACATTTATATAATTTATGAAGTGATCCCCCTGACTAGTCTTGTACCCACCTGGTACTATGTATATGAGGTTGGACAAATAAGTTCATGAACTCATGCTATAAATAGTGCTACATATCTCATTGCTGAATATCGCTAGGTCACCTTTGAAGTACTCCCCTTGGGAAGCTATGTACCAACGCCAGCACCTAGTCCACCCTTCAAAGCAATTTTGGGACTCTTTGTCTGGAATGGCCATCAGAGCTGTCATCGTATTACCCTTGATGTCCTGAATGTCATGAAAATGTCTTCCTTTCAATATTTCCTTTATATTTGGGGTAAAGAAAGTAATTGGGGGTCACATCAGGTGAGTAGGGAGAGTGTTCCAATATAGTTATTTGTTTACTGGCTAAAAACTCCCTCATAGGCAGTGCCATGTAAACTGATGCATTGTCGTGATGCAAGAGCCGTGAATTGTTGGCGAAATGATCAGGTCGTCTAACGTTTTTCATGCAGCCTTTTCAGAACTTCCAAATAGTAAATTTGGTTAACTGTTTGTCCACTTGGTACAAATTCATGATGAGTAACCCCTCTGATATCAAAAAACGGTTAGCAACATCACTGCAACAAGTTTGCGAACTTAATTGTCAACATTGTAGTTATTACCATACCATTGATTGTATTCCCTATGCTTTATTTTACATCCCCATGATCACCTTGCAACTACCAGTTTGTACTTCCCAATACCTTCGACTTTTTCACCCAGCTCCCCAAACCCCCTTCCATTTGGTAGCCATCAGTTAATTCTGTATCTATGAGAGAGTTTTGAGTTTTTTGTTTTGGGTTTTTTTTTTTTGGTTGTTTGGTTATGTCCCTCTTTAGATATGAGTGACACCATAGAGTATTTATCTTTCTCTGACTTATTTCACTTGGCACAATACCCTCTGGATCCATCCATATTGTCACAAATGTTAAGATTTTATTTTTTTAAGGCTGAGTAATATTCCATTGTATATATGTACCACTTTTTTTTTTTTTTTAGCTGAGCCATCCTGCTACCTGTTGGCAGCTCAGCGGCTGCTCAGCTTGGGCTGGACTCGAACTGCTGTTGCTCAGAGCTCAAACTCTTGAGCGAGCTCTTAACCAACTGAGCCACTCGGCCAGCCCTATTTTTTTCTTTTTTTAATTAAAGTTTATTGGGGTGACAATTGTTAGTAAAGTTACATAGGTTTCAGGTATACAATTCTGTAATACATCATCTATCTATCACATTGTGTGTTCACCACTCAGAGTCAGTTCTCCTTCCATTACCATATATTTGATCCATTTTACCCTCATCTACCACCCCCTCCCTCCTTACCCTCTGGTAACCACTAAACTATTGTCTGTGTCTATGAGTTTTTGTTTCTTCATTTGCTTGTCTTGTTCCTTTGTTGTTTTCAGTTTTATATACCACACATCAGTGAAATAATATGATTCTTGACATTTTCTGTCTGATTTATTTCACTTAGCATTATAATCTCAAGATCCATCCATGTTGTCACAAATGGCACTATTTAATCTTTTCTTAAAGCAGAAAGTGTCCTTTGATAGATGATTGGATAAAGAACTTGTGATGGGCACTTAGTTTGGTTCCATACCTTGGTTATTGTAAATAGCACTGCAGTGAACATAGGGGTGCACATGTCTTTTCTAATTAGTGTATTGGATTTCTTTGGATAAATACCCACAAGTGGAATTACTGGATCATAAGGTAGTTCTATTTTTAATTTTTTGAGGAACCTCCAAACTGTTTTTGATGCTGGCTGCACCAATTTGCAATCCCACCAACAGTGCACGAGGGTTCCCTTTTCTCCACATCCTTGCCAACACTTGTTGTTTGTTGATTTATTGGTGATAGCCATGCTGACAGGTGTGAGGTGATATCTCATTGTGGTTTTAATTTGGATTTCTTTGATGATTAGTGAAATTGACAGATTTTCATATGTCTAGTGACCATATGTATGTCCTTTTTGGAGAAATGTCTATTCAGGCCCTCTGCCACTTTTAAAAATTGGATTGTTTGGGGTTTTTTGGTGTTGATTTGTATGAATTCTTTGAAAATTTTGTATATTAACCCCTTATTAGATGTTTCATTGGTGAATATCTTCTCCCATTCAGTAGGTTTTCTTTTCATTTTGTTGAAGGTTTCCTTTGCTGTTCAAAAATATTTTAGTTTGACATAGTCCCATTTGTTTATTTTTTCTTTTGTAACCCTTGCCCAGAAAGATATTAGAAAAAAATATTACTAAGAGCAATGTCAGAGAGTTTACAGCTGATGTTTTCTTCTAGGAGTTTTGTGGTTTCCGATCTTACATTTAAGTCTTTAACCAATTTTGAGTTTATTCTTGTATATGGAGTAAGAAGATGGTCCAGTTTCATTTTTTCACATGTATCTGTTCAGTTTTCCCAATCCCTCCATTTATTGAATAGACTGTCTTTAACCCACTTTATGTTCTTACCTCCTTTGTCATAGATTAAATGACCATATTGTCATGGGTTTATTTCTTCGATCTCTATGTTGTTCCGTTGATCTATGTGTCTGTTTTTATGCCAGTACCATGCTATTTTGATTACTATGGCCTTGTAATGTAGTTTGATATCAGGTAGTGGGATACCTCCAATTTTGTTCTTCTTTCTCAAGATTGCCATGGCTATTTGGGATCTTTTATGGTTCCATATAAATTTTAGGATTATTTGTTCTAGTTCTGTGAAAAATGCCATTGATATTTTGATAAGGATTGCATTAAATCTATAGGTTACTTTGTGTAGTATGGATATTTTGATGATGTTAATTTTTCCTATCCATTAGTGCATGATATGCTTCCATTTATTTGTATCTTCTTAAACTTCTTTCTTCAATGTCTTATAATTTTCCAAGTACAGGTGTTTTACTTTCTTGCTTAAATTTATTCCTCGGTATTTTATCTTTTTGATGCAATTATAAATGAGATTGTTTTCTTAATTTCTCTTTTGAATAGTTTATTTTTGATGTATAAAAATGCAACCGAGTTATGAATATTAATTTTGTATTATGCTACTTTATTGAATTCATTTATCAGTTCTGAAAGTTTTGGGGTTCTCTATATTTGCAGTATCATGTCCTCTGCAAATAATGAAAGTTTTACTTCTTTCTTTCCAATTTAGATGTGTTTTATTTCTTTCTCTTGTCTGATTGCTGTGGCCAGGGCTTCCAATACTGTATTGAATAAAAGTGATGGAAGTGGACATCTTTTCTTCTTCTTAATCTTAAAAATAAATCCTTTTAGCTTTCCCCACTGAGTATGATGTTAGCTGTTGGTAGGTCATACATGGCCTTTATTATGTTGAGGTATATTTCCTCTATTTTCACTTTGCTGAGATTTTTTTTTTAAAGATTTTTATTGGGGAATTGGGGGGGATGGGATCAGTGCTGGGGAATTGGGGAAAGAGGAACAGACAAGTTGCTGTCATTTTGTTCTTCAGTCTAGTTGTGGAGGATGTTGCTTCACTGGCCCAAGTAGGCACCATCATTGCGCTCTTCCTGGGCGAGACAGATCAGTCGTCGGCTTCTGGACAGCGGCTCACTGCGGCTGCTGGCTGCTCATGATGGTTGCTGGCTACACACGGTAGCCCATGGCAACCCACTGCCACAGGGGCTGCAGCCTACGCCGTGGCCAGCGACTCATGGCAGCCCAGCTCCAGGTTGAACTGTTGTTCAGCATCTTAGCTGTGGAGGGCAGTGTCACAGGCCCTCATATGTGGGATCCGAACCGGGGCCCTCTGGCGTCCCAAGCCAGCTCTTAACCAATGCACCACTCAGCCGGCCCTCTCTCTTTGTCTTTAACCTTTGACA
This sequence comes from Hipposideros armiger, assembly GCF_001890085.2. Classification (NCBI taxonomy): domain Eukaryota; kingdom Metazoa; phylum Chordata; class Mammalia; order Chiroptera; family Hipposideridae; genus Hipposideros; species Hipposideros armiger. The sequence continues at coordinate 21,803 of NW_017732562.1, forward strand.
TTCTAATTATAATGAGTCTTGATGTGGGCCTGTTTGGGTTCATCTTGTTTAGGACTGTCTGATCTCCTTGGACTTGTATGTCTATTTCCTTCACCTGGTTAGGGAAGTTTTCTGTCATTATTTCTTCAAATAGGTTTCCAATTCCTTGCTCTCTCTCTTCTCCGTTTGGTACCCCTATAATGTGAATGTTGGTATGCTTAAGGTTGTTTCAGAGGCCCACTAAACTATTCTTATTTTGGGAGATTCTTTTTTTCCCCTTTTGTTTGATTGGATATTTTCTGCTAATTTATTTTCCAAATAACTGATGTGATCCTCTGCTTCATCAAATTAGCTGTTGATTCCTTCTAATGTATTCTTCATTTCAGTTATTGTATTGTTTTATTTTTTAATGGTTCTTTATCATGGTTTCAATGTCCTATTTTATGCTTACTATCTATGTTAAAATTCTCTATACATTCTTTGAGCATCCTTATAGCCAGGGTTTGAACTCTGTCTCTAGTGGGTAATTTGCCTCCATTTCATTTAGTTATCTTTTTCTGGAGTTTTCTTATGTTCTTTCATTTGGCACCTGTGTCTTTGTTTCTATATTTTCGCTGCTTCTTTGTTCCTTTCCATGTATTTGGTAGATTGCCTATGTCTCCCAGTCTTTGCTGCATGGTCTTATGTAGTAGGTATCTTGTATGGCCCAGTTGTGCAGTCTCCCTGATCACCTGTGCTTTTTGTTCCACAAGTGTCCCTTATAGGGGATGTATGTGCCCTTTTGTTGTAGTTAGGCTTTGATTGCTTTTGATATGCCAGTGGGTCAGATTGGCTCTCAGGCTGACTGGTTGTGAGGTTTGGCCATGCCCACAGTTTATGAGTTGCTGTGTGGGGTTTACCCCACAGAGGGGAATTCACCCAATCAATATAATTTGCCTATTGACACCACCCTTTGGGTGTGCCACATGTGAGGCAATTGGGTAGTGCTCTGTTGTCATCTGAAGCTGGCTTCCAGGTGTGTTGGTTATGGGATTGCTTGGGAGGGGCTCTTGTGCACGCCAAGTTCAGCTGCCTGTGACTGTCCCAGGGCTACATGTTAGGCGCTACAAAGCTATTCACAGTTGGTCTCTGCCTGTGTTGAACTTGGGGTGTGGGAGAGGCCATGCTGAGAACCCAGGCCCGCTGCCACCAGTACTGGGCCTGGGGCAGCTTAACAAATGACCCAGGGCACCCAAGGTCTGATGCACCCTGCCAGCTATCCGTAAGCCTCAGCTGCTGAAAGAGCCTCAGGAAATACATGAGTTGGGTGAGGCAGGGTCCCAGGTAGTCACCAGGGTGGAGCAAGTGTTCACCAGGTTAATGTAGATTTAGGTATACACCAGTGCTGAGCCCGGAGCCCCTCGTTAAAGTCTCAGAGCACATGGAGGCCAGCTACTACAGCCTCAGGCCTGCAGGTCCCCAAGAGTTGCCCAAGAAAGACTGTGGCATGGGTAGGGGATGGTTACCAGCCATTGAAGGTGCCTTGGTGGTACACTGCATAGGCCTGTTGTTTGCTGCTAAAAGAGCTTTCTGTGGTGTGCGAGGTGGGGCTGGTTGCCTGGCCACTGAAAGTGCTTCAGGCAGTATGAAAGTGGGGCAGCTCAGGGTCCCAGGGAGTCACCCAGGTGGAGTGAGTGGTATTTACCAGGTTAATGCAAATTTAGCTTTGGTGCCAGTGCTGAGTCTGGGGTCACTCTGAAAAATGCCCAGAGCACACTGTGGTCAGCTGCCACCCTCCTGGGGCCTACAGACCATGGAGAGTTGTCCAAGAAACCCTGCAGCACAGGTTGGGGATGGTTGCCCACCACCGAAAGTGCCTCAGGTGGTGCACAAGCTGAAGCCAGATGTTTGCTGCTGAAAGACTCTCCTGCAATGCCGGTTGAAGTCTCTTAACAAGCCTTAGCAAAGCTTTAAAATTCCTCCCAGGTCAGAATGCCAAAATACTGCTTATTAAACCACCTTCACCTAAAGGTGGTGTGAGATAGTTGTGGAAACTTCATCAGGTCCTCTACTTCAGCTGTAGTTATTACTGAGATATACCCAACACTCATGAGCACATTTTGGCTCTCCAGCTAAGGGCCACTTTCCATCTTTGGCATAATGTTTCTGTGTGTACTTTTGGCATTTTGCTGCCATGCAGTTTAAACCTTGGCTTTCTTTCTCACTATTCAGAACTTCATTTTCAAAGGAAGATATATATTTTCTCTGGATTTTTAACAGCTATTTTCATATTCCTCAGTCAGAACCTGCCATTCACCATTCAATTAGTGCAGCTGATATCTTAAAAGAGCCAGATATTGATTCCTGCTGCAGAATTTTATACCCAACAAATGTTTGTAAAAATTAAAATAAAATAAAAATAAAAAATAAAAATAAAAAATAAAAATCTTTTCATAAGAATCCTAAACCTTTCCCTTCTCTCTTCTCATGGCACCTTACAAAACTAGGAGCAAAAAGCAGGTTTTTCAAGCTTATCTATTGCACGCGTGGTTTTGGGAAAGTCTTAGATGCTAATCAATGATTTTTTTCCAGTGTGCAAGATGAACACTAGAAATAGCAATGTAGTTCATCTTCTGGGCATGAGCAGAATGATTGAGTTTCAGATGAAGTGGGATTAGTCCTTACAATTAGTGAGCATATTTGTTAACTTCCTCTTGGATTTATGTTGGGCTATACGTGAGGCAAGCATTTTTTTTTCCTACCTCACACAGGTTATTGACAGAATATGATGGCAATAAACTCCTTGTTATAAAGCTTTATCAGCGAATCTGCTTTTATTTTTTTCCAGCAGCTATTTTCCATGTGTTTCTCTTTTCTCAACAAATTCTAATTTTATTTCCCAGATTTCTTCACATGGAATTATAAGGATAAAATAATTATGTATGAAGAATGTCAAAACAATACATTAATAATATTGTAGAGTTTAAAGATACGTAATACGTATCTTTAGATACTTTAATACATAAAGTATTAAAACATAAAAGATTTTATTATATTTATAAAAGATACTTTAATACGTAACCTAGACATGGGCAATACTAAGTACTTTACTAGAATGATGTGTAAATAAAGAATAAATGAAGATTCATGCTGTGAGTTTATTATCTGTGAGTATATTTTCAATATGCTCAAACTAGCTCATACTCAATTTTTTGCACTAAGACATTGTTCTTCTACCTGGTAGACTTTTAATAAGATGAGATGAAAGAGTAATGATTATATGTAGACAAAATTTTTTTCTCCAAAAAATTCTTTACTAGGTCTATATAGATAGATATAGCATTTTATTAAAATAGTAATGTTAGTAGCTGAAGGGACATTTGTTGGATGGCCCTTCCTCCTCCTTTTTCCATAAATTATCAGCCTTGTCATTTGAGTAGGATTGCCCTCATACCGCATTGAAGGAGTGAGGCTTGACTTAAACTCAATTGCTGTGCTCCATCCCTCTGGGATTTGCTGTGGATGAACACATGTTGCAATTTGGGCCAATGAGACTGAGATGCTCATTGAGGTGCTTCTGGAAAAGAAGCTGACTCTTCTTTGGGAGCTATCAGAGAAGAGAGAGCTTCTTTGTCTACATGGCGTGCTCTGGATTTAAGGTCTGAACTGCTGCAGCTATAATACTGCCAGGAGGAGCGTGGGCCTAGAGATTATGACCACACACAGAGGAAGCCAATGCTGAGAGAACTGCAGAGAGAGAGAAAGCCCAAGCTTAATGACCTGGAAAGGTCTGGATGAAGTCTATTTTGAAGCTAAATACACTATGATTTATCACATTAATCAATATTTTACCAGGTTTCCTCAAACTAGTCTGCATTATGCTTTCCATTTTTGGCGACTAAAGCATGCTAATGGATGCAACCTTCCAGATAGATAAGATTCTTTATTCAAATAAAAAATAGTAATTTAGCCAAGGCACTTTGTGGAGTTCCTTAGTTGCTCCTTAAAGGAGTTTGTGAGTCAACCATTCAACAAGTATTTATTGAACATATACTATGTGACAACCACCCTGTCTTCAAAAAGAGCATCTCCATTTTTATCTGTTTTTGCTGTCCACATACTTATTTTGAAGAAACTATTATACAGTTAAATATCTGAACTACTGATTTAGTGTAACCTCCTCACCTTGAAGATTACAAAATTGAGGCTAAAGGAATTTAAATGATTTATCTAACATCTCACAGTTAATTTCAGAATTAGAAAGAAAATTCCTGGTTTTTGAGCCACTGTCCAATGGCTTTTTATTACACTCTACTGCCTCCTCACATTGACTGTTGCCACCTTTGCTAATAATTATGATATTATCACTTTTCTCAGACTTTAATTTCCCAAATCACTTTGGTCTGCAAAAATCAAATCCGAAAGCTAACAAGAAATGACTTTCCTATGAAATTTCTAGCACTTCCTATTTTCAGACAGGCTAGAAATACCCTATGAACAGCCTTTCTCATAAGATTTGGCATCTGCTTCTTGCAATGATCAGAAATAAGAAGTACAGAGATTGGAGAAAATTAACTACAAAAATATACCTGAAAAATCTTAGGTCTACATACACATGGGCACTTTTAAGTATCATACCCAGACCCGGATATTGCCCAAGCTCTCTTGTTTTTTTCCTAAAAACCAAGTGTTTATCCTGACTTATCCTGTTCTCACAGTGATCATCTGCTTAATATAAAGTTTATGTGTGATAACACTAATTTCAGAATTAAGGTGAAAACTTTTTGTTTTTAAAAATCAGACTCAATAATGATTGTTGACTGACCATCTTCTAAAGTTTGTAGCCTTTCTCCCATCAGAAAGCCACAAGACCTTCCTGGAAATACCTCTGTTTCTTTGTGTCCCAATAAGTAATAATTCAAGTGGTTCCTGAAAAGATCCAAGTAGACATATAATGACATAATATTAGTTCTTCAGAAATATAATTTCCTTCTGTACTGGTACAGTAGAGCTGAAATGTATTTTAACTGCAATTCTGGGAGCATTTAGTATCAGTATTCATTATAATAAACCTCTCTGTTGTGATTAGCTATTTGTTCTGTTTGTAATATGCCTTTCATTAATTGTGTGTAATATTAAATCTCTTTGATACCATGTGTGATTTTCATGTGTAAATAATCCCTGACTAATCTTGTTTTCTGTTACTGACTGCTTTCCTTTGGTAGCTGTATAACTTCTTGGGGCTGAGGAGCTGGCTTTTCTACCTGCCTGTCTAATTGGTGTGCTCATCCATTACGGATGAACAACATGGGGAATGTATTTTGACCTTAAAATTCATTCAAATATATTATTTTAATTTTAGACACTATCTTTGGGGATTACAGTTACAGGCCTTTAAGAAACAGAGTAACTTTCAAATTTTTTATATGGATGGAGTGTTGGGGAAATCAACTGAATGAATAACTAGAAAAAGATGTATTTGAAAAGGAGAGAGGAAGCACGTACTGAAGAATGGGATATCCAGTTCTAACAAGGAAAAAGGCCATTTCTCTTTCTGCTTTCTTAACTTCCTAACACTTCACATAGATATCTAATATAGGAGATTCTGGATAGGTAGATAGATAGATGATAGATAGATAGACAGACAGACAGATAGATAGATAGATAGATAGATAGATACTAACATAAGTGTGTATATATTTAACTATGAGGCATTGTTAATAAACAAATAACTCCAAAAGTTCATCCAAGTCAGGAAACAAATAGTCAGCAGATTTTAAAACTTATTAGGGCTAAAAGGTCTGCAGAGGAATAATAACATATTTTATACTGACAAGTATTTATTGAATTAATTCTGATAACTTTGATCCTGTCTCCTTGAGCCATCATTACTCCCCCAGAAAGTTATTGCCATTGTTGTTTGTGACATTTAGATGATGGGTAGGATGCCACAAGGTATTGAATTTGTTCAATTGAGTCTTTTCCAACAATACACACTTGAATACATCCACTTTGGATATTTTACAGTTGTTACTGATATAATAAAAAATGAACACTACTCAGGGTTTCTTAGTTGTGAAATTGTATCAGTAATTTGTTCTATGGTATGGGGACCATCAGTGATTCCTTACAATGTGTTTTCAGCACAAAAAGCTAAACAGTGCACTTTAGTTTTTTGTTTTTAAATCTTCAAAACACAAATTAATTCCTCTCATTGGTTTCACCTGACTTATTTAAACAGTACAACCATAGCCAAATCCTATTTTAAGAGTTGATATGCCTTTTCATTGGTGGCCAAGAGTGAGAAGTTCTGTCCTCATACCTCAGGGGACTCTGATAGGGCTATGTGGTAATTGATCCAGTGTTTCTAAGTGAAGATCATTGTCCTCTTTTGCACATTCCTCATCTTTACCAGGTCTTTATACCTATGTTTTCAACACACTGGGAAACATAACTATCCCTAAGAATGACTTAACAAGAACACTTTGCTACTACCAGGCAGCGTGAGGGCTTCAGCTAATTTTGATTGTCAACAGGTTTATTTTCAGGGTTCAAGTGCAACACAAGATTCAGGAGTCTAGAGCTTATGTCTAGTCCCTCTGCTGGTCCTAGAATCATAGCGTGGCAAATCTTCCCTTCCCTTACCTCCACCCCTCTCAGATCCCTTTCTTCCCCATGAAGTACCTAGTGTGCCACACTTATCACCTACGAAAAAAGCTATAGAGCCCCCATTTGCTTAATTCAAAGAAGTCAACTGACCTCCTTCACTTCTGAAAGCAGGAAACTAATCCTATCTTGCAAAGAATAAAGTCCAACTAACCTCCCTGCCCTTGGGCTCATCCAGAACCAGGATCTCTATGAATAAAGCACATGCCAATTTTGTTTATAATTTGCCTATACAAAAACATACTTGTGTGAATGCATGATATAATATTTGCTCAGTCATTAACTCCAGGGAATTTCAAGTTCTTGGGGAGATTGTAATGGGTGGGCAGTTCACATAATATCCACTATGTATCCCTAGCAAGTTTAAGTGAACCAAATTTCTCATTTGAATCTGCCTTCTGAGAGTTCTTTCAGGGTGACCACAATTCTCTTTGTTCTTCTTATGTGAAGTGGACAATTAGGTCTAACCTTTGTAAATTTAGAAAATAAAAACTACATTTGAGTAGAGAAATCGTTTTGCTAGGCTTTTTATGCTTTCTAATTTAATTATTCACATTAATCCTCTGTACATTTTTAATATACTTATGCTATTCCTTAAGATTGTCTCAGTGTCCAAAATACTATCTATATATTTTGGTGGATGTTTTACTAATGTCTGTTTATTATCACCCTAAAAAATTTTTGTCATGATTGAGTTTAATTCAATTGAATTCAAATTCTTCTGAGACTATTTATGTAAAAGATTACCACCTCTTTATTCTTTCTGACTAGTGGTTTATTATGTTTCCACAGTTTATCTATAACATACACTAGAGCATTTTGAAAGCAGTAGAAACAATAAAACATTAAATACCTATTATATTTCAGTTGAGTATTGCTGGGTGTTTTTTTTTTTCTGGTTTGGTATGTGTGGGTTTTTGGTTTTTTTTGAAAGTGCAGTATGAGAGAGAATTATTCCATCATTGCTCATTTTAATTTTTATGTTTAGTTATATCTTTTTAACAGAATATTTAAAAACACTTTAAATCTACACCTCGATTATGAAAAAGTTAAGTTGAAATGTAAAGCCACTGGGTTTTTCAATTACTTCCAGTTTTATTAGACAAACAATAGGGAGTTACCATTTCCACTGCCTTTCACACCTTCATATTTTCTGAGGCATGCATGAATCACCTCGGCTTGCTATAATATTCTTTCTCAAGGAACTTGGAAACTTAATTAGGAAAAAGGAGTTCAGCAGCCAGTGGAACAGGGCCCAGTTCTCTCGAGGGCTTCCTGCTGCAGAGCGATTCAGGAGGCGTTGGGAAGGGAGCACGGGGCCTCTGGGCACTTCAGGATCTGCTCTCTGTGCTCCCTTTGAAGAACGGAAGCCCAAGGAGCCAATCTCCAGGGGGGTTAAGGGTAGTGGGGATCAAGTGCTGTGGAACATACTTTACTCGTATCAATACCAAAAGCATTTATATTACAACAATTAAGATTTCAGTAATGGCTCCAACTCCAGTTACATTTTGGGTTAGGGTTAGTGTTAGGATTAGAGGTTGAGTCAGGATTAGGTTTGGGTTAGGTTTAGAGTTAGTGTTAGCATTAGGGTTTGGGTCAAAATTAGATGTTAGTGTTAGAATTAGGAATAGAGTTAGGGTTGAGGTAAAGTTAGAGTTAGAGTTAGAGTTAGTTAGGGTTAAGGTTAGGTATGAGTTCAGGGTAAAAATAAAAATTTTTAAAAGATTTTGGTGGATCCATTATTCACTAGCCATCTTGAATATATTTCATTTAGATTCATGGTTTTGAAAATTATCTTGCCCCTGTGTACTTATCTTCTTGTGAAATTTGATTGCCTATAGTTTAATAAGTGTGCCATACTGTTTCATGACTCTTTATTCTTAGAAATTCTACTTGTTCTGCATGGAATGGGCTCCCCACTCTGCTTGCTCAATGAATTTCTACTAAGTCTTTAGGAAACCTCATCACACATCATCTCATCCACAAAGCCATCTCTGATTCCAGAGGGTTAATTATACTCGTACATGACTGAATCCTTATTATTCTATCTTGGATGTATTCCCAATATGCTTTTCATACTATGTTACTAGTACCTGTGTCTGTTTGCCTAGAATGGACTAAAAGCTTTTTAAAGAAATGATTCACATGTTCTCCACTTTTTATGCTCATCTCCCAGTGTGAGATAAAGCCCAGATCCATTGTAAACATTTCCATGCTCTGGGCGTCTGATGATAAGAACTCATTAGAAGAATATGGAATGAAACTTCCAAAGCAGATTTGGCAGTAAAAGTTATACTTGTTTTTCCTAATAGTGCTCAAGCTGCTGGCTATGGGATGTGGGTTATTGTGACTATGAATATGTGAGGTCACTGCAGGGACGGCAAAGAAAGAGTAAACCCTGAAAAGGATTATGAAATACTGTGATGGGAAAAGGTATTTCTGACATATAAGCCTTGGCCAAAATTTTTACTTGAGTGAAGTTGGAGACCATGAAAGCCTTGTCCCCATGATGCTGGCTAGAAAAATCATCACAAAAATCTCCTATGGCTCAGTGACCCAGAATTTGTATCCATTTCTTTCTCTTTTAACCAGGATTCTCAAATGTCACAGCCACAGTGCAGAGGATCCTAGTATAAACTGTACTCAGAACCCAGCCTTGCTGGTTCCCAGTGCAGTGATCCTTTAGTCTCACTGTGTGCCTCTTGGTTATGAAACCTAAGTTTCTGTCTTTTCAGAACAACACAGAACAGTAACAGATCTCAAAAAGCAGAAAGAGAATTTTGAGGAGATTGATTGTGTTGAATTTGAATTCAATTGATCTATATTGTTGTATAATCATAAATCCATTAGATTCAACCTAGTGGCTCATTTCAAAGTCAGTATTCTCTTCAAAGGCCATTGATGTCATTTCTTTATTAAAATCCCACTTTCGTGTTTTTATTAAAAATGTTCCCTTATTTATTTTAACAACACTGATATTAATTTCCTATTTCTTACTTTTGTATTTTAATAACTTTTCTACAAAGGAAAATATTGTTTGAGTACAGAGGTTATTTTAGTTGACATCCAGGACAATTAGTAGACAAAATTTCAAAACTAATTATTACTCCCACTGAGCTAGGTAAACAGCATTGCAAATAACTTCACTATATTATCTGAAGGTGCAAAAAGCAAAGAAAACAGAGATGCAGAGAGAGACAGAGGGAGAATATGAGGGAAAAGTATATTAAAACATATAAACAAAGTCTATAAATGTATAAAAGAAGGACCACATTTCTCTTTAGTTGAACATCAAACTTAACACACACATTACTTGTTTTATACAAAATTACTTTCATTAACGATGTGATTTCTTGCCATTCTATAAAATACCAAGGGTGCCAAAAAACTGTATACAAGTGGACGTGTTGGTCAATGTTGCTCACACAGTTGTTCGCCATAATCAGAAGTGTCTGGACACTGATGGTAACCACCTTGAGCACTTCTTGTAATTGCAGAAATCAAATGTGACTTGAATTCATCTTTTGTTATTGGTATATATTGAGTATTATAATTTTAATACAGTTTCCCTTTCTTAAAATGTGTATACATTTTTTGGCACCCTCAATATAAGTAGAAATTACTTCATGTAAAAACATTTTCCCAACATTAAAGAACTTAGAGAATTGATTGGAGAAGGTTTATTATAAATAATAAATAAATAAATAAATAAATAAATAAATAAATAAAATAAAGATACTATGTCAAATAACATGGTTGGCTCTGAAAATGTATCTTCCCTATAGACGCCTATATGACAAAGAAGTCACTTTAGTTTATGGTGTTTTTTTATGTATGATCTGTGATTTGGGTACAGTGATACCAAAATGCAACACACACACACACACACACACACACACACACACACACTTGCATGCCTTCTTTTATTAAAATAATAGTTTTCTTTTTATCTTTACTGTATTCCTTCTTTTTCTCAAGTTATCTTTTCATTTCCTTTGCAAATATGCAAAAACATGTTTGGTCAAATGTACATTAAAAAACAACAACAACAACAACTGTGAGGGCCAGTAAATAGTAAATGCAAGGGGCTACAGGAGAATTAATTCCAGGTCTTAGACATCACCAAAGTGGTGGAACAAAAACAAATCCACAATGAGTTCCAAAGGGCACATAGTAATTCAATTACATCATTATGACCTCTTCCCTGCATATTTTTGGTAGATGTGTATATTACTTTCCTAGGGCGGCCATCACAATTTAGCTCAAACTGGGTGGCTTAAAATAACAAAAATTGATGCACATAGTTCTGGGGGACAAAAGTGTGAAATTAAGGTACTGTTGGGCGGCTATGATCCCTCAGAAGACTGTAGGGGAGGATCCTTTCTTGCCTCTCCTGGCATTCCTGATGATGATTGGCTTGTGGGCAGATCACCCCAACCTCTGCCTTTGTCTTCACATCACCTTTACCCCCAGTGTCTGGGTGTTCTTTTCCTTTTCTTACAAGTGTATTCTAATTGGATTTAGGGACTGTCCTAATCCTAGATTATTTAAACTCAATCTTTACCTTAATTACATCTGCAAAGACCCTATTTCCAAATATAGTCAGATTCTGAGGTCCAAAGTGGACATGAATTTGGGGGGGGGGACAATATTCAAACCATTATATTGTGGGGGGAAAAAGTGTCTTATAGTAGATCTTGTCCACATAAGTGGCCTGGTGCCCACTGCTGCTCCTTTGGCCCAAACCCTTCCCACCTGGGCTTCTCCTCCTCAGCTATGGTCCACTGCCAGCAAACTTAAGCCATGGGAGTCAGTCACCTGGCAACCTGCATTTGAATATATCCTTCACCCAGGGTCTCTGCCCTCTCCTGTGCTTTGCTCTGCCCTCCCAGGCATGTATGGAATAATGGACTCTTGTGCCCAGAAAAGCCCTGACTTGTACCATTCCTTCATCTTGCAAAGGAACTTCCAGGAGCAGAGGGGGAAAGCTTTTGCCTGAGGTTGGGTTGTATGTGGCCGCACCCTCTGCACTCAAGCTAGACCAGGGCTGGTGGCACCACACTCACTCCGGTGGCCTCATGTTGTTCTGTCATGCATGTTCACCTCTTCATTATAACATTCTTTCCATTCTTCTTCCTAGCCCTTTTCCACATCCCAACCCATGCCCCACAAAAATCTTTCCCCACTTATTTATTTTGTCACCCTTGTCTTACATGAATTTTATTTGTTACCCTCTACATCTCCAAAACCCTAAATTTAAATGTATCCCTAGTTTGTGTGTTTTAATTGCTGAATAGTATTCTATGGTGTGGATGTACCATAGTTTGTTTGATCATTTATCCACTAAAGATGTCTGAATTGTTTCCAGTTTTTGGCTATTATGAATAAATCTGCCATGAACATTCCTTTTTGAGCGAACTTAAATTTTCATTCCTCTGGGATAAATGCCCCGTACTACAATTGCTCGGGCATATGGTAGTTTTATGCTTTATTATCCTTTAAATGTCTGTAGAATTTGAAGTGGTATCCCCTTTCACACCTGATATTGACCAGTCTTATTTTTAACTTTATCGATTTTATTAAACTATTTAAAGTACCATTTTTTTTTCAATTTTAAATAAGCATAATTTTAGAACGGTTTTATATTTACAGAAAAGCTACAAAGATAGCACTAAATTCCTGTATCTCCCCCTCACTCGGTTTCCCCTACGGTTAACAGCTTATATTACTATTAACCAAACTTTGGACTTTATTTGAATTGTGCTGCTTTATCCACTAATGTCTGTTCCAGGATCCCATCTAGGATGCCACATTACATTTAGTGATCATGTTTCCTTAGTTTTTTCTTGGCTGTCACAGTTTCTCAGACATTCCTTCTTTGTGATGACCTTGATGGTGTTGAGAAATGCTGGTCAGATATTTTGTAGAATGTGACTCAACTGGGATTTATCTGATGATTTCCTCATGTTTAGACTGGGGTTATAGATTTTGAGGATACAGAGGAGAAGTATCCTCATCCCATCTTATTAGGGGTACCTGCTATCAATGTGATTTATCACTGCTGATATTGACCTACATCACCCAGCCAAAGAAATGATTGCCAGTTTCTGCTGTGGAATGTTTCTCCCTTGGAAAATCACTCCTCCTCCCTTCCCATACTCTATTCTTTGGCAGCAAGTTATTAACAAGTGCAGGTTACACTCTGGGTGATGGGAAGAATTAAGCTCCTTCTGAAGGAGTTCATATGCTTTCAATTTTCCTACTTCCCTCTGAAGTACCAGTGTCTAATATAAATAAGACTCTTTCTTATTCAATACCATAGTAATTTAAAAATTTGTCTAAGTGTTTTCTGCATTTTTATTGAAAATGTACATTTCAACTATGTCAGGGTGAAACAGATTTTTATTGGCTGGCTTGGGGATTTAATCACCATTTATCTTTTTTTTCTTATGGGAAAAATGCATTTTAAGACCTAATGACTCACTAACATACTTCAGAAACAAAACACATTTACCAGTGTGTTTTTACCAGGCTATTATGAAATATGGAAAGAAACCCAGGGCTCCCTCTGTTTTTCTACATCAAATCTAAACCTGTGTTCTCAGTTTTTGAAACACTTTATTTTAGAACCTAAATTGCATATTATTTTATTTTATTTCATTCAGCTTGTGTTGCTATGACAATTTGGAAATTAATTGGGCAGTTCAGCCCTCCAAATTATTCTGATGATCATTTTTGATACTTGTATTTCCTGGCACTTGTCTGCTCCTTCTCCAACTTACTTCCAAACTTTAAATTCCTTAGTATTGCTCTATATTTTTTTAACAGCCATTTTTGTTGATTTTTTTTTAGCATTTCAAAAGTCTTTATGCTTCTGGAGCTGTAGCCTTTTGAAAGCGACTGTTATAGTTTTAATGGTTCCCAGAAGAGGTACAGACTATTTGTCTGAGAAACCTTTTCCCAGAATATTTATCAAATGCTTGTGGATATGTCAGACACTGTGTTAGGCTCTGGGCATAGAGTATATACATGGAAGATTGATGGCATATCATAAATTATAAAGAGTCTTATATAAGATTTCCATTTAATTCTCTACTCTGCTGCCAGAATGGTTATTTTAAAATGTAAAACTAGTCAGGTCACTTTTTAATTTTGAATGCATCAAGAGTCTCTATAGTTGTTTTTTTGGGGGGAAAAACACATTAATTCTCTTAACTTATCCCATCAGAATTGTGATATTGGGCAGTGTCATCTCTCTCTCTCTCTCTCTCTCTCTCTCTCTCTCTCTCTCTCTCTCTCTCTCTCTCTCGTCTCTCTCTGTCTCTCTCTTGTCTCTCTCTTTCTCTTGACTCTCTCTCTCTCGTCTCTCTCTGTCTAAAAGGCATTAGGATGTCTGTCTGGGTTCTTTCACAAATGTGTCATGAAGTCTTAAGGCAATTGTCTTTGACAGCCATAGGGTACAACATAATTTTATTTCCTCTTGGATGCAAATTTTTAAATTTCATTCTTTTTTACATTAAAAAGCTATGTGTCATTCTAGTCATTTAAATAGGCGTTAGTTATGAATATGGGTCTTGGGGTGAGGTAAGGGCAAGTGTAGTCCAAACGTCTGGAGAAGAGAGGAAATTTTCCCACATCAGGCATTGTGCAGTGAAGGGTGTCCTGAAGGGGGTTGATGGCCAATAAGCAAGAGCAAATATCTGCAACATGACGGGTTCCTACCAACACTTAGAAAAGTCCCAGAAGTTAGTTCTGCACTAATTTGAAATGTCTGGAGCCCTATAAACTTCTCAGAATTATGGGTGATACTTTAAGTGAAAAATCTGAGATTTGGCAGCTTTCTGGGTGGACTTCAAAGGAAGGTTCTAGACATATATCACAGGCTTATTTATCAAGGCAGCTGTCTCAGTAGCATTCAGTTACTTTGGTAATATAGGTTAGCTTTTTTTTTTTTTCCCAAGAGAAGCTTTTATTAGTGAACAAAAATATAACAGCAGGGTATAAATATGGATAACCACCCTGTCTTAGTCTACTCAGGCTGCTATAACAAAATATCATAGACTACGGGGATACAAATATTCACAAGTAGACTCCTTAATCTTTTATTTCACCACTTCCTTTTCAGGATCAAATAAACAAAGACAAAATATTTAATATTAATTTGGTTTTACTCCATACCTCTCCATTAAGTTCATATATTCTCTCTCTAAACTTGGATTATAAGAAAATGAAAACATACCCTAGGTGGATCCTAACAAACTCTGCTTTCCACCCTCCAAACTCACCTGATATTAATCTTTTGGGAAAATGTTAGCGTTAGTGCATATTAGGGTGTGGCTTATGTGTTGGAGCCTACTGGATAAGCTCAAGGTAGTGGGGAGTGTGTGCGCTCTCAGCAGAATGGGGAGGTTATAATGTTCTCCTCGCTAGTCTTCACAGTAAAAGGGAGAACCTGGAATGGGACATCAGGATAGATCAAGTGCCTGAGGTAGACAGGCTAAAAACCAGGTCTCCTTCTCTTGGCCTAGATGGAGAGTCTAAAGTGTATAAGTAGGTTGAAGAGAAGACCCAAAGATGGCCAAGCTAAAGGGGAAGGGTCTCAAGAAGGAAGATTTGAAGTGAAGACTTGAAGAAAATGGAACAAGCCTTATGGATACATGGAGAAGAGCATTCTAGAATGACTAGCACATGGAAAGACCCTGGGCTTATAGCCTTACTGGTGTGTTTGAGAAATCATAAGGAGAACAGTGTACCTGGAATGGAAAGGGGAAGTGGGAGAATAGTAGGAAACAGGGCTAGAGGGAAACTGGTTGCCTGGGAGTCAGATTATGTACGGTCTTGCATGTCAATATGAAAACTTTCCTTATTATATGGTGTGAGATGAGATATTTGATAAATATGAGTCAGGGCTGGTTTCATGGGTGTGTGACCTGTTCAAGATCCAGAGCTTCATGCTTAGAAGGGCCTCAAACTTTAATGTGCTACAGTTGCCATCTTTTAACCTTTGAATTTGTTTTATTTTGAAAGTGAAGTCCAATGGGACAACGGAGCGTGTGCCAAGGACTAGGAGCTTCAGTTCACAAAGGGTCTTGCTCCTACTTCCTTGCTTCCATAGGATGGGTTCTGTGCTACCCACTCACCACCTCCTGGCGTTCCAGTCCTCCCTGGCCTTCTCCTCCACACTTTCACCCATTTTCACTGTTTCCCTCCACCCCCAGTGAGGGGCTGGGCACAGACATGAGAAATGTTGGGATCAGGCATGTGCCCCATGGTATTTCAGGGTGAGGCAAGGTGGTGGTCCTCCCCTTCTTGGGCTGGCAGCACCAGGTATATTCAGTAAGGCCCTCACTCTCTCAGGATCCAGCATGTCCCAGTGTGAAGACTGCAATCTATTAGGGATTACTTGTCCACTATGGGTTGGGACAGATGTTCGTGGGAAAAGAAATTGGTTTCCCTGTCCCCAGCCGGGGTCCTGCATTATCATTTTGTACCAGGCCTCACAAATTATGCATCCAGCCCTGATGTGAGTAGATGAGTAGCATGCTCAGGTTTCCTTCTCTAAAGTGTAGCTCTGATTGCCATGCTGACTGTAGGAGAGCGAGGGTGAAAAGAGGAAGACCAGTAAGGAGGCAAGAATCCAGGTAGGATATCATTGTAATCAAATCAGGGTGGTATCAGGAAAGACGGTAAGAAATGGTCAGACAAAAACAGAATTTGAAGGTAGAGCCAAAAGAATTTTCTGTTGGATTAGATATGGAGTCTAAGAGAAAGAAGTGGTCAATGATAATTCTTCCCCACCCCCTTTTGTTTGGCTTGAGAAACTAAAAAGACAAGGTTGCCATTAACTGGATTAAGAAGGAAAAGCAGATTTGGTGGTGGTGGTGGTGGGAGATCTGAAATTCAGTTTCAGACTATTTAAATTACACATACCTATTAGGCTTCCAAGTACAGATGTTGAGAAAGTAGCTGGGTATATTCTGGGGTTCAGGGGACATATCCAGCCTAGAGAAATAAATATAAGAGTCATAAGCATATAGGTGGTGTTTTAAAACAATAAGATTTCATGAAATTATTGAGGGAGCAAGAGAAAAAGATTGGAGGACTGAGCTTATATAAAGATAGAGGAAAACGAGAAAGAATTAGCAGTACCCAGGATTAGCAAAGAAGCAGGCTTTGAGACAGGGAAAGAACTAAGAGTGAGTACTATAGTGAAAGCCAAGTGAAGAACTTATTTCAATGAGCAGGGAGCGATCAACTAAGTAAATGCTGCTGAACCCTTTAGGGTTCAAATAAGATAAGAACTGAGTTTTTTAGTAAAGTGGAGATAAAAGGCTGCGACTTGTAAGAGCAGATTCAGTGGAGCAGTATTTGGTTTATTTGAGTGCCTTCGAGAGGGTAGAATAGGAATTGAAGAAAGCCAGACTAGTCAACTTTGGAAGAATTTTGGTTGTAAAAGGTTTCAGAGGAATGCAGTGGTGGCTACAAAGGGAAATGAAATCAAGAGTTTGTTTCACTTTGTTTTTTTAACTAGTGGATAAATAGGAGCACGTTTATAGGCAGATCGGGATAAAGCAGCAGAGGCAAATTGATGATTGTGGAAATCAGTGTTGAATTGTGCTTTTGAGCAGTAGAGGGAATGGGAGCTGGTGAACAAGCGGAGTCACCGTACAGAGGCAGGAGGCTGAGTGTGAGGTACAAACGCGGGTGGGCAGAGCGGTGCTGAGAGCGTCACTGGTTCTGTTCTGATAGCTTCGTTTTTCTCAACGAAATGGGAAGCAGAGTCATGAGCTAAGAGTAAGGATGGAGAAGAAGGTGTTTGTTTAAAGTTTGAGAAGGGAAAATAAGAAAAGTAATAATAATTTAAAAGAGTAGAAAAGCAAATGGCCTAGGAAGACGAGGTATTGGTTGCTGAGCGTCCCTAGGCTGCACTTCAGGTTTATGGTTATGGATCTAAAAGGAGCACAGGCAGCATGGCCTCACCTTTTCTCCGGTCACAACCAGTTGCACAGGCTTAGACCTGAAATTGGTGAAAAGCAGGGTTTAAGCAAGTTGATGTTTTTTGTTTTTTCAGTAAGAGGGACAACAGAGATGAAGATGTGTTTGACGGACTGTTAATGGTGGCTCACCATGGAACTGAAGCTGTGTAAGGAGAAAGGCGAGGGCAAGAAGGGGTTCGGGTACACGAAAACGAGGTAAAATTGAGTCCAAGAGTACTTGAGGGATGAGCTAACCATTTAGGAGAGATTAATCAGAGAGTAGGACGCTTGGAATTCAGATTATGAAGCTGTTGGGTAAGGATATGATTTAGGTTATGACAACAGGAATGAACCTCTGAGATAGGACAGAAGACACAGTCATTGAAGCAGAGATCACAGTATTGACAGGCCAGGAATCTGTATTAAAAAACAACTGATTCTGATGCAGGGGGTCCAAGGACTGTGTTTTGAAGAAATCTCATTTTAGAGAGTGGACTAGCTGAACATGAAATTTTAGAGTTGAAGCAGGAAACACGAGGGGGTGGAAGAAACATGAAGAATATTAACAGATGTTGTGTATCATGTGTTTGAATGCGCTGGACATGGTGTCAAACCATTTTACATGCCTCATTTTATTGATATCTGGCAACATCAGGTGCCAGAGATTGTTATCATCCTTATTTTACAAATGATAAACATGAGGGCCAGAAAGGTTAAAGAACATGCCTAACAACACCTCTGTCTAGTCTAAACTATTATGTCAGGTGCAGTGTTTGTGACAAAACAGGTGATATTAAAATCCGTATCCTGAGATGTATATAATAGACTTATGGGATTAGAGACTCTTGAGAACAATATTGTGTACAAAGCCCAGTAATATGCACTACCTTATTTAATCCTATTAATCCTGTGTATTAAGCAGTTTGCCCAGATCATGGTGGGGCCAGTAAGTAGCAGAGCCTGGATGTGAATGCTCTTCCTGACCTCCCATTTGTCTACTCCTTCCACTGACTTCCACTATCACTATCCAGAGATGGTTCAGACAAATACTTTACAGCCCAATCATTTTTTAATAAACGTTAATAAAGAAACTGTTACTAGTTATTTCTTTGTTAGAATCTAACAGAATAAGTCTCATATTCCTATGTTTCCATGGGAACATTGGTACAGAATGTCATGCTGTTTTGTGGAATGTTCTCTCTATAAATTCATGTATTCATTCAACTATAATTTATTGAGCAAATAGTTGTGCAGGTACTGTGCTAGGTGCAGAGGATACAATTAGTAAGAAACATCCCTGCTCTAAAGGAACCTTCAGTCAGCTCAACCTTCAGAACCTCAGATACTCTGCAGGGCCAGTTCAAGCCTGGTGCAATTTAAGGCACTGCATTTGACCTAGAATACACTCTATCTCTTAGGACCCAGTTACCTAAGAGATCATTGCTCTCCCCAATGGTTTGGCACAAAGTATGATCAGCTGTAGTGCCCTGGAGATAGAATCTTAGATTTGGACCTTGGGGAAATAGAACCAGGGTGTTGTCAAAAAAAAAAATTCCTACTCCAAGAGGGTCCAATTTTAAAGCTAGATTAAAAATAGACCCTTTGCCTGGCTGGGTGGTATGGCATTGACCCTCATTCAGCACTTGCCACTCCTTCTGCTAGAAATACTGGATTTGTACCTGATGTGAAATGTTTATGGGTTCTACAGCCCAACAACCTCCTGCCAGGCGATCAGGCAAAGGCCTAGTAAGATAGTGCTCAAGGGTACCAGTGTGTAAGAACAAAGAACAATGCATCCAGGGGTGAGGCACATTCTACTTTGACCAGGTTGGTGCTAAAGCAGTGGATAAGCTGTAGCACAAGATGTGTGGGGTGGGTATTTCCACATGCAGAGAAACTTTTGCACTCCTACTTCTTAATGTTACTAATTAAGAACGGCACTTACACTAGTTTGAACTGAGCCTGGAGTCTACAACAGGGAAGAGGGAGGGTGTTATGTTTTGCCTCCAGATTTAGAAGATCACAACTGGTGCTTAGTGGCGGGGTAACACGTGTTGCCTTACTTCTCTCCGGTCTTAAAGCATGTGAGTCACAGTATAATTTAATTATACTCCTCTACTGTTACATTGCAGCAGTTAAGTGAAACAAATAAAAAACGAAGTTTTCTTACAAAAAAAAAAAGAGATGAGGATCTTATATGTATTGGGTTTTTAAAAATCTTTTTGTTCTTTTCAAGCAGCAAAATATTTTACATTCTCTTTCTATCTAATTTGGTGACTCACTCTGATCACAGATTTAAATTATTCGCGTCCTTTGGGGAGCTGTGGGACCACACATCAAGTGTACAACGCCTATAGCTTTAAGAGAAGGTCATTCTTGTGTTTGGAGTAGGGGAGGGAGGTGGCACCAGCTCTCGGCGCCTCCACTCTCCGCCGGCCGGCGGTACTCAGTTTCCCGCGGCTGCGGGTCGGGGCCCGCCTCCCCGCCGCGTTCGGAGCGGCCGCGGGAGTGCAGTGCCGTTCCCCACTTGCCGGAGGAGGCGGCCAGGGTCCACCGCCGGGCCCGCCTGCCCCTCCGCTTCCGGGCCGCGTGTGGGCCCCGGAGCCCTCCTCACTTCCCCGAGCCTGGGCGCCGGGCCTACGGGACAAGCCCGGAGCCTCCGGGCGGTCTGCTCCTACCCCCGAGGGCGCGGGCTCGGGGCTCCTGGAGGAACCACCCGCCCAGCGCAGTCCGCGCGGCCCCGGGCCAAGGGCTCCGCTCTGCGCCTCCGCGGGCCCCGCGCGCCTCTCACACCCCAGCTCCCCAAGGCCGGGCACACCCACTGCCGCGGCCAGCAGTCGGGCCCCGGCGTCCCAGTTAAACCTCGTCTCCCCACCCTCGTCGGCCCCAGCTGCACACCCAGCTCTTCTCCAGGCGCCCGCAGATCAGAATGGAATACAAAGAGGCCTGTGCTCCCCTGGCCGCCGCCCCCATCCGTGCCCGCGCTGCTTCGACCCTTGTGAAGGCTGGACACCGGGACCCCCCCCCCTTCGCGCCCTCGTGCTCCCTCGCCCCCATTGTTGGTCAAATCCACCCAGAGCTTCCGCAATCCCGGGAGCCGGGGCCCTCGGCCGTCTCCCAGCACCCCCGCGGCCGCCCCTCCCGGCCCCCGGGACCCACTAACCCCCTACCCTCGTCGGCCGCTGCTCTAGATCCCGGCCCCTCCTCCGGGGCCCTCCGCCCGCCTCGCCCCGCCCGAGCCGGGGTGGGCGAGGCGGCAGCTGGAAGAGAAGGGATGAGGTCATCCTCTCCCTCGGAGTCAGCTGGTGGAGGAGAGGCGGCGGGAGGAGGGAGCGCGCTCTAGGGGAGGAGAGGAATGTGCAGGTCCGAGGAGCGCCGCGGCGGCCGCTGCTGCTTCTGGGGCTGGCGGCGGCGGCGGCTGGGGCGGCAGCCGCGGGGCCGGGCCCACGAGGAGCGCGTGCGGCGGGCAGGGGC
>NW_017732562.1:43101-84975 GCF_001890085.2 Hipposideros armiger
CGCAGGAGCAGGAGGAGGGGAAACCGCGCCGCCGGGGAGGGAAGCCGAGGCGCGGCGAGGCGGTGGCGGGAGGAGGAGACAGCGGGGAAAGGTGTCAGATAAAGGAGGGCTCTCAGGTTTGGAGGCATCATGGCCGCTAAGTCAGACGGGCGGCTGAAAATGAAGAAGAGCAGCGACGTGGCGTTCACCCCGCTGCAGAACTCGGACCACTCGGGCTCGGTGCAAGGCTTGGCTCCGGGCTTGCCGTCGGGGTCGGGAGCCGAGGACGAGGAGGCCGCTGGGGGTGGCTGCTGCCCGGACGGCGGCGGCTGTTCGCGCTGCTGCTGCTGCTGCTGCGCCGGGAGCGGCGGCTCGGGCGGCGGCGGGGCGGGCTCCGCGGCGCTGTGCCTGCGCCTGGGCAGGGAGCAGAGGCGCTACTCGCTGTGGGACTGCCTCTGGATCCTGGCCGCCGTGGCCGTGTACTTCGCGGACGTGGGCACGGACATCTGGCTCGCAGTGGACTACTACTTGCGTGGCCAGCGCTGGTGGTTCGGGCTCACTCTCTTCTTCGTGGTGCTTGGCTCGCTCTCGGTGCAAGTGTTCAGCTTCCGCTGGTTTGTGCACGATTTCAGCACCGAGGACAGCGCCACAACCGCCGCCGCCTCCAGCTGCGCGCAGTCTGGAGCCGAGTGTAAGACCATGGTTACTAGTGGGTCTGCAGCCGCGGAAGGCGAGCCTCGCCCTTCCACGCCGCAAAGGCAAGCATCCAACGCCAGCAAGAGCAACATCACCGCTACCAGCACTGGCAGCAACAGCGGCGGGGCCAGCGGCAAACACAGGTCTGCCTCCTGCTCCTTCTGCATCTGGCTCCTGCAGTCACTCATCCACATCTTGCAGCTCGGGCAAATCTGGAGGTACCGTATCAGGGGTGGGGGAAGAGGGAGATTGGCTGCTGCTACTACATCCCCACTGCTTTGCTTTTGCACGAAAATCGTTTAGGGTTGCTGTGGTAGTAACCCTAGTCACACTCTCAGTTTTTGGTGGTTTTTTTTTTAACTGGGTTTTGCATTTTTAAAATTTGTGATCACAACCTAGGATGGGAGGGAAGTGAGAAACAAGGGAAAGGCAGCAAAGTGATTATGATCACCTCATCCCTTCAGTCTTCCCACTCTGCTTCACTAGCTTCTCTTTATATGTTACAACCCTCCCCCTCCCATTCTTAGTGATACTGTTTCAGTGAGTAGGAGAGGATTCCTGTCACATCTTCTAAAAATCCTGTTTTATCATGTTAGATTTGAAGTGTATGTTGCAATTTGGATGGCTTCTTTTGTTCTCTGAGAAAAACAGCTACTTTTAGTTAGATGGGAGTTGTTGATTCTCAAAAGTACCCACATTTTAATTATTACTGCTAGAGAAGTACCATTCTCCAAGTAAAGAGCTTAGTAGGGACACAGCTTGTCTTTTCTGGGAAATTTTTATATCTATGTCTCTATATCTCCAAAAAATAAGTGAGTACACTTTATGGGACCCAGACTTACTTTTATGATGCACTTTGTGATTACCTTGCAATATCCCCATATCTGATTTCTCATATAACGAAAGAACCCTTGGAAAAGGGGTGTCGCATCTTGTAAACTTTAATTGTACTTGGCATCTTCATTGACTGCTTTGCTACTTGTCATCTTATCTACCAAGTCTTTTTACACATATATCACTTCCACTTTCAAACTGGAATACAAGGCTAAACTTGATGGGCAGAGGGACCCTCATCTGAGCAGTCAGTGCCTGAATTTAGGAATATAATGAAATGGTATGCTCAACACTGTGTTCCTCAGACTTTTATATTTTCAGTAGCTTTGGAAGTAATATTTTACACCTACACAAATTCTTTGTATCGAAGCATTTAGATACTAACATCCCAGAGCTTTTTTGGTTTAAAATGACTTAGTAGGAATGTAGCACACGTAAAATGAGGAAACTTTCTAGCAAGTGCACGGATATGGGGCTACATTCGGCTATCACAGTGTCCTTTTCAGTTTCATTTGTAGTTATTTTTTGTGATAGAAGACATTATAAGTCATTAACTATGCTGAGGTATCCCATGTGGAAACAACTCAGAATTTGTAGAACAGAACTGAAAACTTTTGTTTGTTTGTTTATGGTGAACAATAGTGTTTTCATTGAAAAAAGCAAGTGTGATTATTTTTCAATCTTTCCTGGGACCATTGCTTTGTAAGGCAGGGTAAACATTGCCATAGACAGTGATGTCTCAGACTGTGAAACTTATTTTTTATCAGATGCTTTCAGGAAAAGTGGCATATGATACGCAGTCAGACAAACTGATGTTGGAAACCTCCATATTTTGAACTCAAAGGACTTTTTGAAATGCCAGTTATATGTGATGGCTATGTTTCCCATGGTTGACTATTGTGAAGACTTACAACTTGATGCCCTTCAAATTTGATGAAAAACTCAAATGCTTGTTTTAATTACTGAAATTGTTTAGTGGCTAGGATGCATATGATTAGCAGTTTTAATCTGATAATGTGGTAAATGAAGATTATGATTGCATTTGTTAACTTTCACAAACTTTGTGCAGGATTTGGAAAGCACTTATTTTCAGTCGCCTTTAAAATTTCTAGATTTATGTAAATAATGCAAGCACTTTCCAATTCTAGTAACTGAAGAACTATCCATGTTTTGTGCAGATTGATACTTTATGAAAAATCTGATATCGAATTCTGTGAACTGAGGATGTTGTTTTATTTATAGTTGTATTTATTAGACTTTCTACATCAAACATTTTTCCCATTAAAAAAATGATGTTTATTACCTCAGGACATAAAATGCAGAAAGTGAGAAATAAGTAAGAAAAGAAAAAAAAGGGCCTAAACACATCTCCGTGAGACCACAGCCACTGACTCAACTGGCCATCCAGAAAAGCTGTTGAAGGGGAGGAGGGATGGAAGTGTAAGGCTGAAAGAAGGAGGAAAACCACAGGCTGTCAGACAAATGCATTAACTGACCCAACCCCTGGAGAAACAGTTACACGTAACTCCTGTTTGTTAAGCATTTCTACAGTGTTTTCCTTAAAGGCTTTAAAGTTTATTCTGCTAACTCATGGTCATCTGGGAGGAAGTATTATTGGAACTATTTCAGATATTATTTGTCTACATTTTCAGAATAATGTGTTTAATATGCATATCTGTATTATCTAATCTGTTACTGGATTATGGTTAAGATAACTGGGGGATGGTGAGGTAATAACTTGGAAGCATGATCTGAGACAGCCTAATTTTATTTTTATAAAGTATGTCAAAAAAACCCCAAAATGGAATATTAGCCTAATGTAGGAATTAAAATTAGATCAGAAAGTTCATGGAATTTAATACTCAGATGCATCCTAAATTGTTTCAACTTCTCTAAGAGTAGATTACTTGGGGAGTAGATGCATCTTGTGAAATGCAATTCATCTCAGATTATTGTACTGGAACTCTATGATTCCTTAAGTTAGAAGCACCCCTCTGCCTCTCTAGCTTCTCAATGTATTGTACACAAATGTTGCAGAAGCACAGGAGTACTGAATGGTGCAAAGCTCAAAGGTCATTATTCATGTTTTAACATGCTACTTTCTAAGATCAACGAAATAGATTTTAGCTAGGTTGGTAACAGTTCATTGTATTTCCATGAAATTCTAGTTGTTTTAGGTAAGGGCCAGATTCTAAGAGCTTTCTATAGATAAAATCCTTTGAAATAACATCAAAGCGTTTGCTTGTTCAGAAGTAGCTATTTTAAACATTTTGGACAAGATTTGATGTATTTATACATTTATTACAAATGTAACTGCTGAAAGCAATGGTACATATTCATTTTAATTAAAATTTACTAATGGGGAATTAATGGCAGCTTTTAAATTCATAGGAGTTGATCCTGGGAAAGAGCCATTTGAAATAATGAAGTGAACTTTTGCTACCATGTGAAAAGAGCAATTATGACTTTAAAGGAACTGTGCCTGTGAATAAATGAAAAAGCATTTTTCTCTCTTGTTGATTTTATATGATTCCAGAAGTTACTAAGTGTGCAGTTCAGCCAGTGGGAATCACAGATGCCCGATCAGAACAGCCTTTAGTCTTCATACACATTATCAATTATATCTAGATGTCTCCCTCCTTCAGAACTTGTGACTTTTAAAATTCTATCTGCGTTTCTCCTGTGTATGGATGTACATATTTAGTTTTTTCTATCAAATAAGTGCATTGCGAATGCTAAATCAATGGATGGTAAAGTGGGTAGTGTTTACTATTTTTACTAGTTTAGGTTTTGTTTCTGAATATCTATCATGAGAATCATGGAAGTGGGAAGGGAAGACTCGGAGAAAAAAACAGCTTTTTCTGCTCTTCTCATGCTTGTTATTCCACAAGGTATTAACGTGTGTTCCATGTTCAAATACATTGGGAAAATGACCAGTTAAACAGAGTTAAATAGATCTCTCTACAGCAGGACTTCTCAGAGACTTTAATAAGCTAATGTGCAATTGTCAGTAACTTTTTAAAGAACCCTCCTATTAGATACTCTTGTGATGATGTGGCACAAAAGCACTTTGATTAATATTGTTCTATACCATTCTTAAACCTGGCCCCCAAAAATAATAATAACAATTTTATATGGCAATTTAAAAATCTACAGATATTTTTATATTCCTTATCTCATTTAAGTTTTACAATAAACTAATAAGAAATCATCAGTATCTCTAATTATGAGAAACTGGCTGAGAGAGATTAAGCAGCGAGCACAAGATCACCTATTATGTGATGTGGCTAAGAGCCAAAACCAGGCCTGTCTTACCCTAAAGTCTTTCTGGCTCAATTAGCTACCTCTAAATGCCAACTTGGATAAGAAGGACAATAATGCATAAAAATGACAATTTACCTTTATTGTGGATGACAAAGGGGAAGAGGGAGCTGCAATTTAGACAAGTCAGGAGATTTTTCCAATAACACACCAGTAGTTAAATGGCAAAACAGGGACTTGAGCTCAAATTGTTTGACTCTAAGTCCAGTGTTCCTCTCACTACACCATTTGGACATGCTGAGGTTGTTACATTAAATCCCTGCTGAGTAACATGATCTTGTAGTGGCATTAATGATTAAATGACATGATGTATGTGGATACGCAGAAAGTGCTTTGCAAATGATAAAGAGGCTCTAGAGATAAGGGATGGGTAGGAAAATAGGGAACATACAAGTTTGACTATTGAGAAAGGACTATATTGATTCTGAGTTAGGTTAGTTCTGAATTCTGGTATAGGTCAGGCAAGATTGGTGTCCTTTCCTGAGTTTATTGAATGGTCATTTTCTGTACATTTGTATTCCCTTTACTGCATATTAATTAACTTATTTGGTCATCGGGTAGTGAGCATCTACTCTATACAAGGCACTGTGCTAGTTACTTCTCCAAGATGAATAAAATATGCATCTTCTTTCAAAGAATCTACTGTCTAATGAGGAAGAAGAAAAGTAAACGAACAATTACAATACAAGAAAACAAGTACTATGGTAGAAACAGGAAACTCAAAAACACCTAAGTGGTTTGTGTAAGACTTTCTAAAACAGGGATGTTTGAGTGAAGATTTGAATGGTGAGAAAATCTATCTGAACGAAGTGGGGCATTGGCTATTAAACCTTGGATATGACTATATGTGAAGGCAGAGGACCAGAAACAAGGCAGGTTAAGTATGTGCTTTGAATAGAGAGTTAGTGAGATGTAGTAGCTAGAGATTAAGATGGAGATTAGTTCGGCTGCACAATTAAAGGATTTTAGATTTTATTCTGAAGGCATGGAGGAACCATTGAAGGATTATAAGGGGGGTTGTTGAATAAAGTGTTAAGACATTGTTTTACCCAAAAGAATAACAAAAAGTTGAAAGTTTTTCAGAAGATATGTCATCAATTTCCCTCTAACTCAGTCATATCTCTCGCATTCATGAAAACTCATTGATTTTAAAGGGATTGAGTTTGCATGTAATTGGGGCATATAAATAGGCCCAATATGGTGGAAAAGTTGTTTTTCGGAAAAATAAATTGGTTGAAAATTTTAATTGTATTTATATTACAGTAAATTCTTGGCAAATATTTATTTTGTGCTATTTTTTGAAGAGATTTTTTTTAAAAAAAGAATTCTTTAGTCTTCACCTTATTGAAATTTAAATTTCTAGTCACTAGAAACTTGTTCCTTATTTTTTTAATATATTTTTTTAGCTGAGCCATCCTGCCACCTGTTGGCAGCTCAGCGGCTGCTCAGCTCGGGCCGGAACTCGAACCGCTGTTGCTCAGAGCTCAAACTCTTGAGCGAGCTCTTAACCAACTGAGCCACTTGGCCGGCCCTTGTTCCTTATATTTTGTAACACTTTGCAATTTTCAGAGGGCTTCCGTGTCTTTTTTCTTATTTGGTCCTCAGAGTAATCTTTGAGGTAGCAACTTTCATTTTGCATACATGGAATCTTAGACAGATAATTTTAAATATTTTCATCTCTGGATCACATGGTTCTGTACAGATTCTAAGCTAGAATTCAATATTGATGTGGGAGGGGGGAAAAGCAATATGGAAACTGGTTGCTGCAACTGAAGATGGTTAGGTAGAAAAGAAGCCTGAGAAGTTGAGAGCTCTCTGGAAAGTACTGAAAGATTTTAATGTGGAAGAGGCAATGGACTTATATGTAGGCTCTGTGGAAGGTATTGGATGGGACCTATAGGAAGAGATTTTGACTTAATGTAAGGAAGAATTTTTTAAGTGGTCCAAGGGATCCCAAGATCAATTATGACTCCTTGGAAGCCGTGAGTTCCCCATCACAGAATTAAGTGTCTAAGCATAGTTTGGGAAACTGCAGGCTGAGTTGTAGAAGAAGAGACTCTAACTAGCATACGAGCGTTGAACTAGATCATCTTCCAGCCCTGAAATGTTATGACAATTTCCATCATTACATGTTGCTCTAAACATAGTGGAGTGACTTTTTTTTTGTGGATGAAGAAGTAGGAGTTTGCTTGAAATGCTGCATCTATGTCACTTTGAAATCTATTAATTGGTTTATGGACCCAGTATCTTCTGTGGAGTATCAAAAATTCATGCAACATTCTGAGTGATGTACTTGATACTTAAACCTCTGACTTAGCTAATATATAAACCCACATACAATCAGTCCTCTGTACATTGACTTGGGTTTCTGTATGCGTTGAAATAATTGATGCATAAATCTAAGCGGTAGAATTCAATACCTTTGCAATAACAAGTGCAAAGGTTGTAATTTTTTCCATTTTTTAAACTATATACAGTTTGCTTCAAAAAGGGTGAAAAATGCTTATACTTATTACATCCTAACAGAATCGCAGACTACCTTCACAGAATAGCCAGAAGTAGTATCTCTACAAATGTATGCTATCATTTTTTAACAATGTCCACAAATCCTTGTATCAATAGCCCTGAAGGTCTTTGCTCAGTCACTTACAAAAAATTCCTTAATGTCTGAATATCCAGATACACAACTTGCTATTAAATACATTACATATTTTACACTTTGAATGAAAATCTACCTATGAATTTAAATGACACCAGTCACTGAGTAACAGATAAATAGAATGATTCACATTATATGGACTTGCTGGCCAATCTGACACATTTCTTTGACTTGCTTTAGAATTTGCATGGCACACTAACTATGCTTATGGAAGCAAGACTAGGAATTAAAATAGAATGTATTATTCCTGTGCATTATCAGTCATAAGATGCAGTATGGTGCTAGTCATGAGAAAGTGCTTACCAGGTTTAATTTTATAAAATTGTTGTAATATGTAGATGGATTTCAGAAAAAAACACATTCAACAATTCTCAACAGAGAACATTCTCTTGAATGGCATTGCACCATTCTGACCACCACATCAAGTAACTTCCTTCCAGCTACATAATGGTGTCCTTGGTAACTGTGGGTATGGATGGTTGGAAAGGAAGACCATCGCAAGTCGCATGAAGTTATTGTAGTGGGTGTAGAACTTACATATGCAAGAATACATGCTCAGTGAATACTTCCTGATCTGTGAGTGAAGCCCAGGTGTTACTCTGTCTTCTTATATGAGAGTGCAGCTGAACTTGCTGCTTGGTTGCTTCTTGAGTTTCTAATGGTACAATGAATCAGAAAAAGTGCAGTGCTATCTAGAATCACCCCAGCTCTTTTAGATTACTAGTTTTAGGGAAATGGGGCTAAATTTCACAAAGTGCTAGTTATCCCCTAAGAAAGATGCATCTAGAAGCCCAACTTTGTATTCCTGTTCTTGTTGATAGAAGAATCAGACTGGGGAAGCTTGGGGTAAATATTTTTCGCTCAATTCTTACTGACATTTGGCTGTCTGAGAATATACTTATGTACAGAATGATTTTTGGTATTTTTGGTGCTTCTGTTTGTCTACTCAAAGAAAGTTTACAGCTCCCACTATTACTCCCACCACTACTCACCACCATAATTCTTATCACTATACAACATTAATTCTATGTCTAGTATATATAGAGAACTAGTAAAAATTACTGATTGAAAGGGAAACTAAAGAAAGGTTAAAATGGAGATAAATCAGCCCAGAAATTCTATAAAGGCAGGTCTGAATGGCAGCGTTAGATCTCTCCCGCCCCCGCCACCCCCCTACCCTTCCCCACACACACCCTGATCTTTTCTAACCCTAAGATGAAGGGAGAGGGTCATGGTTATAATATCAATGATGGTTCTTATTTAGAGAGGCAGCTGTCCCAAATGGAGAGCCAGAGAGATGATTTGGCTGCTCCCTAGTTCAGACCCGGTAGGTCACCTAACTGCTCTGAGTTCCACGTAACAACATGTGTAGATGATGTAGCACAGTTTAGATCTCCTTTTGGTTTCCTACTTCTGGGTCTTAGTTTTTTTATGTGTATGATGTGATTTGTCGAAAAAGAATTTGCAGGCCTAAAATTCTGATCCTGATCTTACTATAAATTATTTTGTTTGCCCAGTTGTTACAGTATGTGCACCAGAAATTCTGTACTTATTCTTCTAAGGCCACTGTTACAGCATTTCTCTGTTTATGTAAGTCATTTTCTGGAGTGGATAATATTAGTGTCTGGACCCCAGGAACTGGTATTATTTATAAATGAAGAGAAAATCTTAAATTAAGCTTATTTGTATAATGCAACTTACTCTGTGTCATTTCCAAATTTTACTTAAAATCTAATAAAACCATTTTCACAAAAACACGTATCTAAGTATTTGAAGCTGATGGGAAAATTGTTACATATCACTAATTCTAAGATATATAACATATAGATTTGGGAAGCCAAAATTGCCATCTACATTTCATGTAGTAAGGCATGTACAGTTGGAGTGCTATGATTAGCAAATAGGAACAGGGCTTCACAGGCTTAAAAAGTACTAGCCGTTATGTCAATGACAAGGCTGTTGTTAGAGCTGGATTTGCTTTGAAATTAAAAGCTTGTCCTGGGTTACACTGTCAGTGATCTAATATGCTAGAAATTGAATTTAAACTCTATACAAAGATACTGTATCCAGGGCTGTACTTGTTAAAGAGTAGGGATATGTTACACTCTGCTAGAAGAAGAGAACAAAGCATTAACCTTTCTTGGATAGGAATTGCCTGGATCTCTAGATGTTATAGATCAGTCATGAAGCTGAACAATTTTCAACCGCATGGCAACATTTCAGATTTTTAAATTAAAAAAAAAAACCCACTCATTTAAAAGTTATCTGAAATATATCAAACTATTTTCTCATCTTCAGGATTCATAAGTAAGCTGTTTAAATTAGTTCTACTTCTTTCGTTTAATTTATGCACATGCCCTCTTTTTCCTATCAAAGGAATCCTTCTTATAAACAGAGCAGTGGGCAGTATGTGAGGTGGGTGAGGAGTAATCAAACAAAAAAATCACATGTTTATAGAAAATGTAGGATCTATAGTGAATAGGAGTCTAAAAAGACATGAGATGACTTTGATTTGACTTCCCATCAAGTACACTCTATTTAAGAAAGACAAAGTCACTTTTCTGAACCACCAATCTGGGAGATTTCATCCATGTAAAAAGCTTTGAGTTCCTCTTTCTGCAGCTCAGATAATAGTCATAAGCCTTGGGCTGAATTCTTTACTTTTCAGGTCTTTTCTCAGTAGCAGAGTCATTAACCAAAACAAAATAGCCATTGTATAAGTAGCAGTAACAAAATGGTCCCCCATAACTTCCATTATTAGTTCATGTCATAATCACTATATCAATATAACATAACAATGAAGAATTGATCCTTCAGGAAAGCAGGGGAAAGGATTTGTAAAGGCCTCTTTTGTTTTGATAGATTTTCAGTTCCTTAATTTCCTGTTTTACAAAGTAAAAGTAATAATTATTTTTTAAATGTAGGTCAATTCCAGAAGACTCTTCAAAGAGATTTATAATACTTGAGTCTATTATTATAACAAATTAGGAAGCATGTACTGTAGGATTTCATATTTCCAGGGGATGTACTACTATTAAGAGTAGCAATCACAGATACCCTATGGGATTTTTCCTGATTTGGTGATGGTCAGATTTGAAAAATTGAGTTCTAGACAGGAACAGGTAACATAAAACCATCCTAATGAAAGCATAAATATTAGCTCTGTTTGTACTTCTGAAAAGTAATCAATAGTTGCAATTATTTAAGGATGTAATAGCTACCTACTTTAAAATAGGTTGGAATCAAATGAGTAAGTGGAAGGAAACCTGAAATTTTTATCAGGGACGCATGTCCAAATACCCTGGAAACTATTATTGAGTTGCATTCTGTGATCTGCTAATAGCAGATGAGGGTGTTGTAGATAAGGCATGCATTTATTAGCTTAAAGAAAAATATAGCCATGAGATAAACAAACAAACAAAAAAATGGAGAATTTTATTCCATAATCAGAGGGTGATTTTCAATCTTTGGGAGTAGGAATGGGATAACTGTATTGACCCCCATTATAAAACATATCACAGCAAAGCATAAAGCAGGACTTCACCAGCCGGACCAAGCTTTCATTAGATGAGTTTGTTCTAGGGGCAAAGAAGACAAAACTTGAGTTGTGATAATAATGGTCAGGTTAATGGGATCAATTTGATGTTAGGGCACCAGTGGAGTCTGCAGTCTGAGGGTGTTTGTCCTGAGAGTCCTGTATTATCACACAGATCAGGAGTAGGCAAGAAGTCAGCAGCGAGAGGGTCAAGGCCAAGCAAAGCATGTCATCATGAATGGAAATGTATTAGAAATCTGGGAATCCAACTGAGGGCTAGAAGCAAAATTACTAATAGTAAATATAGGTGGGCCTGAATTCAAGGGCCTCACAAAAGCAAACCATGACACTCATGCTTCAAAATGTAAAACTAAAGTGAAATTTGTTTCATTTGTGTTCTCATTACATAATTCCTGCCTGGTCAGCTATTGAGCGCAAGGCCTGAAACTGGAGGCCAAGTTCTAATCCCAGTGAGGGAAGGGGCAAAGAGCTGGGACTGAAGGCAGGTTCTCATGCAAACATTGTTGATATGTGCAAATTCATTAGTAGCTCATTGCCTGAATCACTACTTGGTCACTATAAACAGATGCTGAGAATAGAATGACAAGAATAAGTGGCCAAAGGTAATGTTTTAATCATGCATTCCACAAACATCTGCTTAAAATCATAGTAAGGAGCATAAATTATAAAGGACATGCTCTCGAAAGGTTCATTGTCTAGGAAAGCAGGCAAGCTATGTTCATATCCCCAGATCTGTCTGTGATAACATGCTAAGAGTTGAGTCATTACCTTGCAATTCTAAACAAAGTAGCATCTGCAATGGGCAGTATCAGCATTGCTTGGAGGTGTCTCAGAAATGCATAATCTCAGGCTCACCCCAGACCAAGTGAATCACAACTTGCATTTGAACAGGACCCCCGAAGGATTAGTATGCACATGAAAATGTGAGAAGCAGAGTAGCAGTCCCTTTCAGCTGCAATGGTCAGGGTAGGCTAATCTGAGCTGGACATTAACAGAAAATGTGGTTGATTCGGACATTTTAACTAGCTTTCTCACCCAAGTTAGCTCACCAATATGATAGCGAGGCTTGTGCTTAGAAATTGTAACAAGGATAGGCACACACATATATGCACAAAGGAACCTTCTTATAGATGATACTAAAAACAAAAATATAAAGTCTCCAATTAGCAAAGAAAGTGAAAGGTTTTAGTAAATCTTTATTAAAATCCATTACTTTATGGTTTTATTGTTCACAACTGATCTTTAAGAAAATACTCCAGTGTTGACCGCCTACCTCTCCCAGCTTTATAATGTACTCAGATCTCGTGCCATTTAATCACTTGGGATGGAGTAGACAATGGGTAGTGAGAGAAGGATCAGACCTTCTCAACATAGGTGGACACTAGGGAAAATATTTGGTTCAGAGTAACCAGACACTGAGGATAGAGAATGAGGAAAGGAATTCAAGGGTGGCAGCTCTTACCAAGACATACTCATTTCTCTTATTGCTCGGACAGGTGGAGCAACTGGTTGTGGCATTCTTATTCATACTTACCTGAAAAAGAAGCAGCCATGAGGATGAATGAAGGTCAATCCACCACCGGGTGATGGGGATAGTGGAACAGGGAATCAGGTAGCTGGGCGTCCCTCACCCTCGGTCTTTAGTCTGATAGACTAAGGTATCTACATGGAAAAGAAGAACTAAGGGAGGCATGGAAGAAAATGGAACTAGGACTCCAGGCCTGAAGGAGTAGGCCCTGGCCAAGAGTTAGCAGGGTATTTTTATAAAATAGTATGGAAAGATTTCTGATGCTCAGCCTGCTCCGTGCAATTCAGCTCCTCACAGGCCCGTAGGCCTCCGTAAGGCCCACATGGCAAGCTGGACCATGAGAAAAAATATGACGGTTCAGCCTGATTTCATACTTTGCTATTTCTCTTCCTAAGTGATAAATATAACATTCAACAATATGGCGAAATATGTCAGTGTCTATATTGTAAAACAAAGAGATGATGAGAACATTATAAAATGTATATTTGTACAGGTGTATCATCAATTTCCTTATTGCACAGTAAACAAAATAGAAAAGAATGACCTTCCTAAAAGTGCTTCATTTCAAAGTAATAGTATTCTAATTTCCCTTTCGTACAATTACTGGTGTTGCTATGCTGTCACTTTTGTTGCTAAGGTTCCTTCCCCCTTCTGTGTGCTAGGATGTGACTGTTCTCTTCAGTGTTCTTAAGTGTTTCCATGGAGAGTTACTGAGTTAATTCTTCTCAGTCTGCTTTATCAGTAGGTGTGGTCACCCAGCCAAGCTCTCCACCTGCATGGGTTTCATATGGTCGTTACTAGTTACACATGGCCATTGAGCATTTGAAATGTGACTATTCCAATTGAGATGTACGTGTCAAATACCCAGGGGATTTTGAGGACTTAATGTGGGGGGAAATAAGGGGGATAGATAAATATCTCATTGATAATTTTCATATTATAATTAATTATATGTTGAACAAATCACATTTTGGATATATTGGGTTAAGTAAAATATATTATAATTAATTTCACCTGTTGCTTTTTTTTTTCCACTTTTTAAATATGACTACCAGAAAATTAAAATTACCTATGTGACTCGCATTATTTTTCTGTTGGACATAATGTCATAATGTCTCGATAATGTCAGAGCTCAGATCTTTAGACATGAGAAGAGGAAAATCCAAAGCCAAATGTTTCAAAATACTAAGACTTTACTAGAAGTTATGAGGGAAAGCACAGTGGGCGGTTCCACTGCTGAGGCAGGTTGACTTAATGAATTTTGCAAATAAGATTACCTACTGGTAAAAAACGGACTCTCTGGGAGATAAAACGCTTAATGTGAGTAAAACCCATTGTCTTCCCTTGCCTTGCTTAAGGCCTCATGACATGCTGAGCTTATTTGGTGGTTTAATAAGTGGTATTTAATGATGACAATAAAGACTAAATCTTTGTAAGTGCCATTGTAGCTTGCCAAGCACATTCACTCATATTAAACCCTCCAATCTTCTTATCAGCCTCTCAAGGTAGATATTATTGTTCCCATTTGAAGATGAACTGACTGAGGTTTGGAGAAGATGGCAGACTTGCTCAGGTGCACACAGCTACTAAGCAGCAAGTATCTGCACTCACATTCATGACTTAAGCTTCCAAATCTTGTGCTTTTCCCATGATATCTTCCGACTCCACGATTAATCCAAGAGAATCACCAGGACAAGCATGTCATGACCTTTCAGACTGGCAGCTGTGCTGAAAAGTGCAAGGAGTTCAATTTTGCTATGACATCAGTGGGAATTAGTTAAAAACCAATACGGGATTTTCCTCTGACTGCCAGCAAAGGGAGAAACACACTTGATAAAGGGGCGTCAGATTTGATTCTTGACTGCTGTAAAATGGTCGGTGGGAGACATCAAATAACTTCTAAAGGCCCTTCCAGATGTATAATTCTATGAAAGGTGGTGCCTAAATGGAGCATATCAACTCTTTTTATATACCTTATTGAATATCCACTCGGGGAACAATGTTCACGTTCTCTTGACCTGGCTAGGTTTCTGATAAACTATTCAGGACATTGATATTTTACAACTAACTTCAAACTTAGAGATTGTGGATACATTTTATCCATAATGTATCACTTTCTTTTGATACTTACTGGTAAAATACATGTTATTTCCATTGGGAAATCATGATACTAAAGAATATTAAGTAGGCTCCAGTCCCTTGTGAATAGTGTATAATTAACCTGTATTTATATCCTCAGTTGGCATGCAGTCATGCTTTGCATATACTAGCATTCTACCCCACATCTGTTT
The DNA here is from genome assembly GCF_001890085.2 of Hipposideros armiger. Classification (NCBI taxonomy): domain Eukaryota; kingdom Metazoa; phylum Chordata; class Mammalia; order Chiroptera; family Hipposideridae; genus Hipposideros; species Hipposideros armiger. Next base: position 57,966 of record NW_017732562.1, read on the forward strand.
ATGAATTATGGATTTAACTACAGGCATGCAAGGCAGAGCCCCACTTTCAGTCATATCTCTCCCTCTGAGAGCAGCAGGATTTACATCTACGTGATAAAACTTCAAATTCAACTCCTAAGACCTATCTCAGAGGACCAACTCTAATAATCCAGCATATGCAAGTGCTAGAAAATTCACTCTCAAGTGCACACAATTCAAAATTTTTACAATCAGAATCTTCTAAAAAGCAATTCTAAATATTCATTTCTAAAAATGAAACCAATTCCCCTGTGCCTATTTAAAATATTTCCCCCAAAAGTGGATTTGACTTGCTCTGAACAGGCTTGCCAACTGTAGTCTTTTTGTAACATTTTTGGGGGGTGGCATTCCATGAGAAATAAGCAGTATTTTTTTTTTAGTACAATGACATCTTTACAAAGTACTGTTTTTCTGGAGAAACTGAGTGATTTCCAAATGTTTTTTAATGTTCATGACATTAAATGGGTTTTGATTTACTGGATTTTTTATCCCATGTAATATGCTCTAAGAAACATGCAGATCTATACCACCATCATTTTTCTCATGATTTTCTTCTATGTATTCACTCGATCATGTGGTCATGTAGGTTAAGATATGCTAGAAAGAGCAGAGATGATTTAATTAACTTAAATAGCCTGGAGTGAAAATGCCTTCATTCATTCTTTTTTTCTTTATTTTTATTAAATTTATTTATCAACTATAGTTGACATAAAATATTATATTAGTTTCAGGTGTACCATATAGTAATTAGATATTTATATACCTTATGAAGTGATCACCCCAATAAGTCTAGTACCCATCTGACACCATGAATAGTTATTACCATGTTATTGACTGTATTCACTATGCTGTACTTTACATCCCCATGACTATTTTGATAATTGGAAATTTATATTTCTTAATCCCCTTCCTATTTTCCATTCATTCTCCCCTCCCCTCTGGCAACCATCAGTTTAGTCTGTGTATCTATGAGTTTGTTTCTGTTTTATTTGTTCATTTGTTTTGTTTTTTAGATTCCAGATATAAGTGAAATGACATGGTATTTGTCTTTCTCTGTCTGATTTATTTCACTTAGCGTAATACCCTCTAGGTCCATCTATGTTGTTGCAAATTGTAAGATTTAATTCTTTCTTATGGCTGAGTAATATTCCACTGTATTATGTACCACATCTTTATCCATTCATCTATTGATGGACAATTAGGTTTCTTCCATATCTTGACTATTGTAAATAATGCTGTAATGAACACAAAGGGGTGCCCATTCATTAATTTAATAAATATTTACCAAGCATTCATTGGGCACACTGAGTTTCATGAAATGCACTCTCTGACTGAAAGGAGTTTACTGTTCTGCAAGAGTCTCTCACTTATAACTGTTTATACCCAGAGCGTCAAGCATCATCAACAATGACAAGAATTGAATTGTTCGGGAGGGTAGGGCAGAGGTGGGGAGCTCCTGCCTGGATGGTTTCAGGAGGGAGTGACATATGAGTGGGACCTAAGAGAATTCCCAGCAGAAAGAAAAGAAGGACAAGATATTTATGTTGTGTTCTGTAAAGGGCCGAAGTGGAAGGTGTGAGGGAAAGAATGTCAGCACATGAGTTACGAGTTTGGGTCCCAACTAACTAGGGCCTTGGGCACTTTCCTAAGGAATCTGGACTTGATTCTGTTGGTGAATAGAGGCTCAGGGGACATGTTCAGATATGTATTTTCAAACAATTACCTTGTAGCAGTGGGAAAGATTGACTCACAGTCTGGAAATATTGGAGAAGGACATCTCCTGCACTCTTCAGGGAAAAGGAAATGTGAGTGAGGGGTGGACTTGAAAATATTTGGAACTTTAAAATGTTCTGAGTGAATGAAACGAAAACACTTAAGTGGGCATGGCTGGTTCTCACTAAAGATTCTGATAGGACTGGTTAAGAACTTTATGTAATGAGCTATTAGAAAAGACATAAACAGAGTTGGAAGCATGATAAATAAAGATGCTCTGTAAATGCAGGCTAGGCAATTAAATAGGACTTACCAAAGTAAATCTAAATACAGTATAGTGGATAATTAATGGGTCTGTGACAACTCAGTAATAACTACCCTGAACTTTTACAATTGTGCATTAACATATCCATGTCAGAAAGAGGGTTTCCTTTTACAGTCAATACGGTCAGCTAAGAAATTCCCTTCACAGAAGTTAATTAGGGATTCCTGGTAATGAGCCTGCTCATTAACCTCCTGAGCCAAAGGTGACTGACTGCTATTCATTTGAGGGTTTCTTGTTGAGCCTAAAATAAGTTTGGTTGTAAATTTGAATCTCCCTTTTCTCAATTCCCTTGGCTCTAGATGCTGTTTTAGCTTTTGGTAGGATTTCCCTTTCTTCCTTTCGGAAATGAACTTCTGTTCTCTTTGTAGGTAGGTGATCTCCAACCTGGAAAAGACCTCTGTAGGTGAGGCAGCATTCCTTGCATGGATGGGGTCCTTCAAGTCATTAGGATATGTATGGTAAATGCTCCATCTTTGATACTTGAATGCTCAGTAAAGATTCCCCAGAAGAGTTACTTTTGAGACCCAGAAGAGTTACTTTTGAGACCCAACCGACCTCTTTTCTTTCAGTACATCTTCACTTAACAACTTTTTGAAAATTAAAAAAAGTTTATTAATTAATAGACTTTACAGAAGAATTGAATGGAATGTACAGAATTCTCATTTCCATTCCTTCACCTGCAGTTTCCCCTGTAATTAACCTCATGTATTAGTGTGGTGCATTTTACTTAATTTATAGATTAACACTGATACATTATCATTAGCTAAAGTCCGTCTTTTACATTAGAGTTTACTCTGTGATGTAAATTCTGTGGATTTGACAAATATGTAATGACATGTAGCCACCATTTCAGTATGATCCAGAACAGTTTCACTGCCCTAAAAATCCGTGTGCTCCCCCTATTTGCCCTGAATCCCCTCTGGCCACCACTGGTCTTTTTACTCTATCCTTAGCGTTGCCTTTTCCAGAATGTCACATAATTGGAATCATATAGCATGTGACCTTTTCAGATTGGCTTCTTTCACTTAGCAACATGCATTTAAGGTTCCTCCATATGGTTTTTGTGGCTTGATAGCTCATTTCTTTTTAGCGCTGAATAATATTCCAGTGTATGATGCACCACAATTATCCATTCACCTACTGGAGGACATCTTGGCTGCTTTCAAGTTTTGACAATTATGAATAAAGATGCTATAAACATTTGTGTGCAGGTTTTGTGTGGATATAAGTTTTCAATCCATTTGGGTAAATACCAAGGGCATGATTGCTGAGTCTTATAAGATGAGTATGTTTAATTTTGTAAGAAACTGCCAAACTGTCTTTTAAAGTGGCTGTACCATTTTTACATTCCCACACTTAACAGCTTTTGAGTACCTACCATATGCCAAATACCCCCGATTTGAGGGTACAAAGTTAGTGAACCAGGACACAAAATGTTAGTCTAGAAACAGCTAAAATGCCATGAACTTGTCCAAGCTACAGATAAACTAAAATTTTGGAGGGTTTTACTGATTAGGACCTATGCTTTGTAGTACAAATCACATAATTATTTTTAAAGTGAGAAATGGGTAAAATAATAAAAATTCAAATTATAGTAAAATGCTACATTATTCCAGTGATGCATTTAAGTAGTTTTATGAAATTATTCTGGTGACATCTAGTCATGAGTACCAGTACCAACTCTCTGGTTTTACATGGGTAAAAGAACTATTGGAATAACATTTGTCTCTTTTTAATGTACCTTTGAAATTAGTGATTTTCATGGATTTATAAACTTTCTCAGTGATTATTGTTTTAAATGTTTTCCAGAAAACAATGTACAATGCAGGTACAACACACACACACACACACACACACACACACACACACACACACACACGTGGAATACCCTGGAGTTCTGCCAAACACTTGAACAATCGTCCTGGGGTAGCAGCAGTCTGATTCACTCACTTCTGCTAAGCTTGGGCTTTTCCTTCAGTGGATTTCAATGGAAGCTGTTGGTTTTTCTACCTTTTTAAAGGCTTTGTCAGAATTTTTATTTAAATTGTTAATGTTATTAGCTAAAATTGATCTGAATTATTTTTGAAATTCTGAAAAGCAGATAATGGATTAAAATTTTTGTTCTCATCTGTTCAACTAAAGCAACAAATAAGATAAACATCTTAATACTTTTTAACCTAAATTATATAATCAGGTAATTTTCATGTTTCCTGTGTACTATATAAAAAACTGATACTTAGGTATCAGTGTCAAATGTCTTTTCATTATGCATAAATATTCATTTCAGTATATGTTCCCAAATTTGTCTCCATGTTCCAACTTTTGGTCTTTTAAAATTGTATACACATATGTGTGAAACTGAAAATTTTATATGATGGGTAATGACAATTCTAGTAGAGCTGTCTGGCTGAGAAGGACACTAAAACTTTCCTTAGTTCATTAAACAGAGTCAGTCATTCTGTCTAGTTGAGACCTGTTAGCTTTGATAGGGATAGAGGGATGTGCTTCTCTGTCATGAGTGTAAATCTAAGTCTGTTGATTAGAATGGTATGATTTGTGAATGAGCAGTCGGTGGGCATTTATTTTTTAATTAACAAAGAAATGTTAAGAATCACCTTTCATGTGCTTGAAAGGAAGGATCAAGTTTTAGTCTGATATGGACATGAATGCTGCAAAATCCAGCAAATTAAGAATAAGGATGAAATGCAGTAAAAACAGCAAAAGTAGTATGGTTCACAGGAACTCTAATCTAAATTCTATGACTTGCAGCAAAGTGTTGCCTTTCTTTTCTTCTGTACAAGAAACAATTCGTTAAACCTTCAGTCACCTGAGGCTTTTACTGTGGTCACGTGGAGGGCCACCTAGGGAAGTGAGAGGAAGGTGAACTGGGAGCATGGGAGAGGAGAGGAAAAGCAGGGTGGAGCAGGTGTGTGTGTAAAGATGCCTTTGGGAAATCACTGGGACCTGATATTTATGTACTGGCTTGCACATCTTCAGTGATATCGCTTGCTTATTTTGGAATATAGTTATTAGATTGATGTTTGATTTTTATCAGACTCACAGTAATTAGTTTCATTTGTAAATTCCGGCCCTTTCTGGAATGTGTGCTTTGAGAGAGCAGAAGGTTTGATTTGTTCACTTCAGTGTCTGCAGCATATAGCATGGTGTCTGGCACACTATTGTCATATAATGTTTTGACATATACATATTTGTTGATGAAATGAAAATCAGCAGATTCTTAGAGGACTTTATTTTCATTCCAATGAAAGACTTGGGTACATTCCTAATTTCTCTTCTGTTTTACTTGTGAATTCAATCCATGGATTAAAAAAGCATATGATGCACAGGACATCCCTGTGTAGCATGCCTGGTGCCCTCCCTGTTGAACTTTGCAGTTGGCATTAGGCCAGTGGTTGGAAGGACTGGACTTCTTAAGAGTCAGGACTGACATTGACCCCAGGGTATAGGCACTAGGACTTCAGAGCCTCCAGCTTGCAAAGACACTGTTGTAATCTAAGTTTGCCTGTTGGTTCCCTTTGAGAACATTTTAGGAGCGGCTCCCCATTGTGAAAGCTGCATCTTCCTTCCCAAATCCAGGATGAGCCTGGCCCTTAAATAGTAGAAACTTTGTTCTACTATATTATAAGTGTTTGCTGCCCCTTCCCAGAAACAACCTCAGAAACCTTGTCTTTGCATAATATGCTCCTGCAGTATGTGTCCCACAGGGGAGATCCCCCAGGGCTTCCTAGTGACAGCCATGATTTATTACTCCAGGAGGTCCCATTCTTATTTTGTCTTATGGAGTAACAGTGAGCAAGAGCTACGATTTGCACCATTCTTTTAGACCCTAAACCTACATTTTACACCTGATTCTGATGAGACAAAAACAAATGACAAGAGTAATCATAGCATCACAGCATTTTTACCTGCTTGCATGTCACCATAAAGTCTATTCATTTACAGCACTTCTTCGAAGTCTAATTTTTTGTGCCATGATCTATAAAGCCAGATGGATTCTCATGTTTTAATTGTATTATCACCTTTCCTCCTCCCCAGTGTTATAATTTACAAATAATTTACAAATGTTTCCCCTGATGTATTTACCCCTGACTAGTTAAGAATTCTGGGTCTTCCTTTCTCATACTGGCCACCATGCTTTCTCTGAATGTCATCACTTCTCCTGTGCTCCTTGGCTATTCATTTACTTGCTGTCAACTGCCTGGTACATCACTACGCCTTCTCCTCAGCTCTTCCTGTGGAGTGAGTAGAATCTACATCTGTGCTTCTACTCCCCAGCCTCGTGTTCCTGCAGAGAACTCTACATTTCTCCCGAAGGCAGGACGAGGCACTTTTATTGGTCCAACCTCCTTGGTTCCTTTCAGTTTGTTTTTGAACACCAGGGCTGCTATAAGATTTAAAGGCTATTATCGTTAATGACATTATTAGTGGTAGCAGTGGTGGTGATATGGTGTCTCCTTGTGTTAGTTTGGTTTAGCTCTTATCTTTTGCAAAGCATTCTCACAAACTCTTAAAGCTTAATGTATTTTTATGACAATTTCTTCTATAGCATCAAAGTAAATGTTGAGTTTCAAAAGAGGTTTCAGTCTCTGGATAACATAGAAATTCAGCTGTGGTTTTTCTATTTTCTTCTCTAAAATGTAGACACTATCCAAATCATTTTCAATATCCTTATTTTTAGTTAGAAAGCTAGACTGAGATTTCTAAATGTAATACACAATCACTGTCATTTTCTTCAATAATAATTCATCTATCCATGCTTGAAATATTACATTAAATAATTCATTAGAAGTACTTAATAAGGTCCTACCAAATGCTAGGCAGCCATTTATAGCAACACCTAGCTTCAGCTAATCCTATGAAGGTACTTTTCACTCATAAATTATAAGTTTCAATATGAAGCCATTTTCCTGAATAATGGTGTTAATGGGTGAAATAAATATACCTGATGTGATTCAATAAAGAAATTCGATGGCTTTCAGATGGCTTCAGATTGTGTGTGAGAGCTATAAGAAATACAATTTGCCCACCAGTATTAACTTGCTTGTTTTCCTGTCCTTACAAATACACACACACACACACACACACACACACACACACACACACGCACGCACGCTCACTCACACAGGCCACAAATTGTAAAAAGACACACAACACATTGGATAAATATCTTTGAAACACATATTACATATTACCAAGGACTATTTCTTCTAACATAAAAATTTCTCATCAATGAGAAAGAAAAAATGGACTATAACCACTTAAAAATGGGCAAAAAGCATATGTAGACAGTTCACAGGAAAAAAATTAGCACACAAAAATATAAACGAGTTTATTTAAAGAAATTCATCTTTATTTTCAAGCTCTGTTTACATTTTCTCAATATATAAAATCTGACTTATGTCTCTTGAAAGCAAGTGCAGGTCTTGTATTATGTCACAGGTTGCACCCATGAAGCAGACCATCTCTGTAGTCTTTACCTACAGAGGTTGAGATTTTTTTCCTTAATCCCTTTGTTTATGTAGCAGATATTATAGATTAGTTCACTGAACACTCACTCCACTTTCCTTCTAGTGTGTCTTATGTAATAGAACCTGGAAAGATTACAAAAAAAAAAAAAAGAAGGGAACCAGAAAGGGAGGAAGCTAAGAATGGAGGAAGAAAAAAGTGTTCAATCCTTTCATGCAGCTAGAAACCACAGGTTCTGGCAAAAAGTTTGGAATGAGGAAGTGTGCCACTTAAGGAGATGGCTATATGGTGGGAAATGTTTTGTTCTTCTGGAGAAACTGTGAGAAAGACTGTAATGCCTAGCTCCTGTAGTTCGAAGCCTGAGCAGCAGGAAGTGGCTATAATAGTTTGTGTAAGCACAGTCTCAGGGAGTGTGGAAAGTCACTGTCCAGCTGCATTGCTCCTGGCCACACAGCATCCAGGCTTGGTTCCTGATCACCCTAGACATTCTCCAAGCAATCTAATACTTTGCATTAAGTCTTTCTCTACTTAACCTGGCTGGCATGGACTCAACAAACACATTTCAACAGTAAAATTGTGTTTTGCTAATCATAAGGTAGAAGTAGAGAATGTAAGGGAGAACAGAAGGATATAAATAAATAAACCGATCAAAACCAAGAGAAGTTCCATTAGAAGTTCCCCATTAGATTTTTAGTTTTGGCTACTGCTAAAAAAACAAAAAGCACTGTAAATTAAAGCTAAATTTGCTTTTGCGTCTCCCCATTGAAAGCTCACAAAATGTTATTTTTTAGACATTTACTCATTTAGTCAAATAACATATATCAATCAAGTGCTTCACCAAATTAGCCACAATTACAGGATTCAAGCATACTTTGAATTATATGATGTCTTTCACTTAAAACATATAAACTCAAGTAATAATTTGACATTTTCAAAAGGAAATCTTAACAGGGATCCTTTGAAAAGAATAAAGAGGATTCAGAGATGAACAGGACATGGTTTCTCAGCCTCAGGGAATTTCATCCAGTTGGGTATACAGATTAGAAAACCAGACAGAACAATACAACGAAATTAGTCCTACATTAGGCAGGGTGCACAGAGTGCTATGGAAACACAGAGGAATGTAAAAAACTGGTTGAGAAACTCAGGATTTCTCCACTTTTAAATCATTCTTTTATGAGACAGCTAGAATGCTCTGAAAAGAAGTGTTAAAACCTACTGATGGGCCGGCCAAGTGGCGTGATGGTTAAGAACTGGCTTGGGATGCCAGAGGGCCCCGGTTCAGATCCCACATATGAGGGCTAGTGACACTGCCCTCCACAGCTAAGATGCTGAACAACAGCTCAACCTGGAGCTGGGCTGTGGTAAGTTGCCAGGGACGGCGTAGGCTGCAGCCCCTGCTGCAGTGGGTTGCCATGGGCTACGGTGTGTAGCCAGCAGCCAGTGTGAGTGGCTGTCCAGAAGCCGGCGACTGATCTGCCTCGCCCGGGAAGAGCGCAATGATGGTGCCAACTTGGGCCAGTGAAGCAACGTCCTCCACAACTAGATTGAAGAACAAAACGACAGCAACTTGTCTGTTCCCCTTCCCCCAATTCCCCAGCACTGTTCCCATCCCTCCAATTCCCCAATAAAAATCTTTAAAAAACAAAACAAAACAAACAAACAAACAAAACCTACTGATGGCAATCACTTCAGTTTAGGTGTCTGACCCTTAAGGCAGAGTCGGTGTTCCCCTGGAATCACCCTGGTTGCAGTTCTGCAGATACGGGCATTTTTAGTGAGTGATAACTGAAAACACAGACAGACTGCTGAGCCAGCCTTGACTTTGCTTCAGCCAAGAACCTCATTCTCACTTCTCTGAAAGATTTAGTCAAGTCTGTCTTAGAGGCAAGCCTTAGCAGATGGGATTAAGTGACTTCATTTTAAGAAGGCATCTTACTCATTGTAATGAAGTAGGAACAACAGTGACTGAGTCTGTCTTGATGACTGTATACACTTTCAGCTCATTTAAAACTTACCAAATTAGAAAAAAAAAAAAAAAAGCTAGTGATGTGGTCCTGGAGGTTTTCTCTGGCTGACAATCAAACCAAACATACAACAATCCCTGAGATTTCAACTCTTTGTAATTGACCTATGCAGCAAATAGATTTCCGATTTCTCTTTTGGGAAAAATCTCTCCAAAAAGTGAATGGCACAGGTCAAGCGCAATGGCATCACGTGTTATTTCTGCCACAGCATTGTTAAGGTGTTGAAACACAAGTTCTCGGTCATGAGGATGGATTAAGAACTGAAATTTGGGGTAACTGTATACCAAACTTCTGTTTATAGGATCATCTCACCAGTGGTGATAGGTTCTGAACTCTTCATTAGCAGCAACCCCAGGTGAACTGGAAGCTTCTAAACTATTCTTATATTCCAGCTGAACTCAGGAGATTTTGTTAAATCAAAATAGGGAAATATTGAATTTACAGCAAAAAAAATTATTTTTCAGCAAAATCTTGAGAAGGGATGAATATCTGTTGAGTTTTGAAAATGGATTGATAACCCAAAGATCTCAGTTTTAAAAGAAAATTATTTTTTTCTTTCTAATTGTAAAGCTAGGTACCCACACTATATTCTGAGAGCCTATATTCTGAGTCAAGAGAAGAATTTTTCAAGGTAAAGAAGTGATGTCCTCAAAAAACTTCTCTCCTCCAGCAAATTCCAATTAAAAATTCTCGTATCCTTTCAAACACTCTTGCAAGTCTGAAGCCAGGAGGAAAAACTGCCTAGTCGTCTGTGTGTGTTCCTAGAGTGGTACCTCTATATGAAGTGAGGTGGAGTTAAAGTAAAGTTTCAGTTTAACCAACTGATCTCTTCACTGACTACAATAGTTTGACCTCAATGAGGTGGATCTTAACTCATTAATTAGTTGGCTGCAAAATGTTCATTGGATTCACAGACATGACTGCTTTACAACAGGGATATGTTCTGAGAAAGGTGTTGTTAGGCAATTTCATTATTATCAAGTATTATGTACTATATACATAATTGCATGTGCTATACTTTTATATGGCTGGCAGCATAGTAGGTTTGTTAACACCAGCATCACCACAAATATGAGTAATTGCAGAGCACTAAGGTGGCTATGATGTTACTAGGTGATAGAAAATTTTCAGCTCCATTATATTCTTATTGGACCACCATCATATACACGTATGTGGTCCCTCATTGATTGAAATGTCATTATGAGGTGCATGGCTGTACTAACATGGTGACTGATCATTAATAACCTGAGCAAGAGCAGTTTTGTTGAAGTGTGGTAGGCAGAAGCCAGATTTCTGTGGGTGGAGGACTGGATCAGAGGTGAGGAAGTGGAAAGGCGAGTGTGAGCAACACTGGAAAATATCTACCATAAAGGGTAAATGCAGGGGTGAAAGCGCAACTTATTAAACTGCTCTAGTTTGAGCTTCTGTGCTGAGACCAGAGACAATAGGCACACATTTCATCTTGCACAGAAGTATGGATAAACAAGTTTCAATGCATAAGGCGTGGAAGTCTGCCCAAGACACACATACGGTTCCCGTCAAATTCAACAAATTCAGTTCTATCGGAAAGGAGTATGTTATCTGTATGATTGAGTTCAATGGTTGATACAAAAGATTAAGGTGAAAGGATGGTTTGTGAATATGAATCATTGCTGAGGTATTTATGTCTGTGAATAAGCAGAGAGTGACTGATTCTTTTAGTAGTTCATGCTGAAGATGGCTGAATAATAAGTTAACACCCCAGGGCATAGAACTAAGAATGTATTTACTAGCCAAGTTGTCAAAGTCTTGCATTAGCTATTCTGATACATACTGATGTTTGCTTCCCTCACCCAGTAACTGTCATCAATTAAAGAGAAGAGATGGGTAGACAGAATTATGTTTTACTTAATTTTGTCTGAATACTTAATCACAAATAATGGAGATGTTTGTAAGAGATATTTTGATATTCTGGAAGATGTAGCAAAGTTATTATTGTTGAAGCTTTTTCAGTTATGGGTTGCTCAGAAAGTAAGAAAGTCCACAATAGTTACAGAGACTTGAGACTCACAAATTCAACTTTTTAGATGTTTTGGAAAAGTTTTCCTCCTAGACAGAATTTTGTCTCTAAAATTAATTTATAAGTTTCTTCAGTTACTAAATTTGAAAGGAAAATAAAAGGCTATTTATAATAACTGATTAGAGAAAAAATATTTCCCCCACATTGCTAATATATATATATTACATATATATATATTCTGAATATATATATTCAGATTTTCTCCCAAATAAGAGCTGCCCAGATCAGCTGCCCAGGTCAGCTGAGCTGCCCAGATCAGCTGCCCAGGTCAGCTGAGCTGCCCAGATCAGCTGCCCAGGTCAGCTGAGCTGCCCAGATCAGTTCATCCAAGTTCTATGAGAGGAAGTGGGTGAACATTAGATTTGTGGATGCCATTTGGAGTGAGACATTCCTTTCCGCTCTCAAAACTGGTTGGATTTCTCCAAAAATATTCCTGCAATTATGGGAAGCTATTTGTGTATGTTTATGTAGATGATAGTAGCCAGTATGCACTTTGTAAAGGTAATGGCAGTGAAATTTAAAAAAGAAAAGTGTACATTCACATGCAAATGCTGCTTTCATGTAAAACCTAGGAAAGGACAAAAAGGAAGACAGAAAAAAGGACAGTTGAAATAGTGCTACCTTCATTCATTTTATTCACTGCATGCTCATTCTTCCAAGCATGGAAGTGTCCCCATGTTCATGGCATCTCTTACATACTTGGCAGAGAGGCAGTGGGGTGCAATGGAATGTCAGAGGCCTGGTTTCTGGCTTTCTCACTGCCTTTTCCTAGCTGCATGACTTCCAGGAAGTTACAGTGTCTGAGCTACAGTTTCTTCATTTGTAAGTGGGATAATAATATCTGTCTTGGCAGGCTGTTGTACCAAATGAAGAAAGCTTTGTGAAATTAGCTCACACCTTTTGTTAAAATAGCATATACATATGCACCACCTTAAGCACTTAAATGATTTATCTCATTATTCCTACAACCCAAGCCCTAATACCAGATGAAGAATATGAGGTACAGACAACTTTGAAGGTACAAAGCTAGTAAGTAGAGAAACTGGTATTTGAACTCTAGTGGTAGGGATCTGGAACAGTTTGGTTTTTTTTCTTTTCTTTTACAACATTCATGGTAGGAAATACATTTTATATGGTGAATCTGTACAGATGTCCATGATAATAACATAAATATTAATATATATAATATAAACATACTTGTATATATACATATATTTGCAACAAAACTTTCATGAAAAAATGGTCATACTTTGTGTGATGCAAACCACATATACATATATATATAGTGTCAAATACATTCTTTTATATATATATAGAATGAATATATTGTTTTTATGATGGTAATAAGATACTAAATTGTGCAAATCAATTATGATACACAATTTCAAAAACTCTAGTTTCAATCCCACATTCTTTAACCCCTACGTTATAATGCCTCTGTATTTGGTCACCGTTCTTGGTCTATAGTAGGTATGCAATAAATATCTGTTCAATGTTTTGTAAATAATGAAACCTGCAGATCCTCTAAAAATCTTCTCTGAACCAATAGCTTTGCCGACTGCCAAAATAACTCTCCAGAAAATCTACCACAAGAGTGGTTTATTCGGGAAAAGAAAAAGAAATGAGACCACCCCAGCAATGTGTGAACCCACACTTCTGACCAGAACTCCAACTGGCTGCACACATGCAAAAAGAGCACCTCCCAAGATGGCCTCTATATTTATTGGACTCCCTCCCCCAGAAGTTATGACAAAGTTTAACAGGAAGTCAGGACTAGAGCGTTAACAAGGGGCACAGCTCCACCCATAGTCCTCCCAGCTCTACAGTTCATCATCTTAAGATGCCAGTTCACTTTTATCAGCTTCAATCTTTCTTTACTTGTAATATTAGCTCTTTCCCCTCAATTGATAACAAGAAGCACAATCTAACAACACCATGTCTTTCTGCAGCCACCAGAGTGTAAGTGATCCGGTGACAAGAAGCTAAGGGCAGGTGCATTGGCTGAACAGTTGAGTTTTCAAAGAACAGGAGAACAAAATAACAGCTGAGGTTTTGCCATTTATCTCATTATACACAATAACATCAGGTTCCCATTCTTTGGTGACTCTTTTCTGCAACCTTGAAGTCAAGATAAAGGAAACGGGAAGGTTTAACAATAGAAAGGAGTATACAATAATCTTATGCTCTCCTTTGGGTACCTCCCTGATCCCAGACCCATTCAGCAGGTCCTCTCATACATTTCTTCCTGTTGGCTGTTCATTCTTACCTGTCTTAGGAGGGGGGATGGCTCCTCAAAGAAAAGATTGGATATAAATCTTTTATTTTACTTTTCTCCTAAATTTTCTTTCAACGTGCTCAAGAGATTGCCTTTACTACAAACAAATCACAAAATAATTACGCACCATTATTTTATTGGAACACATTATTGGGCATGCCTGGGGTGAGAAGGGAATTGTTTTTGGAGTGACAGATGTATCTTCCTTCTTTTGAGAGAACAATCTAAAATTTCCAAATATTCACTTGTCTATTCCTTATGGATTGGAACCAAATAGGTTACCCTTCAAATATCTCTTTAGTTTACTTCTTTGAGGCTTTCTGTAAATATATGCGTTTAAAATAAAGACCATGCCCTTTAATTTTCTGTCTCATACCAACAAAGTGTTTTGAGTTAAGTGGTAGTATGTGGGGTAATAATATAGTTAATATAATATGCATGCTTTCAAGAATAGTCAAAAGCCTTTACTAGTTCTGTTATCAGAAAAGGTACCCAGTAATCCAACAGTAATAATTGGAGTAATTTGAATCTATAGGTCATGATAATTTTTGGTCCCTGATGTTAAATGAACTGCAGGGTTTTTTTTGTTATTGTTTTGTTTTGTTTTCACTGAGGATAGAACTGAGGTGTGTTAACAAATTGATTATTTTTCTTTAATTGGTGAGGGAGATTTGAAAATGGTAGTTATACAGAGAAATGAGGAAACTTGTTAAATCATTTTAGCTTAAGTTTAAACAATTTTGTTCCTAAGATGTTTTTAAAAATACCCTTGGACTTCCCCTATGTATTACAGTTTTAAATGGGCTTAACCACAGAAAACAAGATAGACATTTCTGAGAACAAGTTTTTTAGGTCCTAGAGCTGAATTTACAGTGTGAGCATTTTTTGTTTAATAATCTTTAAGACTGACTCTCATGTCAACTCCTGGGAAGATATACAGAGAATCTGTTAGAAAAAAGGTCAGAGGATTTATATAAAATGTAAAGGAAGTTGGGGGAATTTGGAGGTGAATGGGTGAGGGAAAAGGGGAGGAGAGGGGAGAAAAGGAGGTAAACATGAGAATTTCTGAAATTCCTTCCATGTTTCTTAACCTCTGCCTAGAGAGCTTAAAATTTACATTTAAGGTGATTGCTTCAGTTATCCATTATTATCCAATCAAATTATATTTTGAGCACCTACTCTGATCAAGGCATTTAGTTAAAGAGGAATCTAAAGAATAGGTTTTCTCAAGCCCTTTAAGGGTTATTATATATTTAGAGAAATAAAATATAAAAATACCTGAAATAATCCAAATAACTAATAATCCAAATCTAAAAATGATAAGAAGCATAGACACTTCACATAAAATTATAGAAGAGAGAACAGCGAATATTGGAATTAAAGAATAATTTGAATCAAGAATTTAAAAATATCAGGTATAGAGGTCACATATAATGGTTTTATTTGTACTAAGAAGCATGTTCTGGTACCCTGAGAGAATATCTGTTTTTGAATGTTAATTTATAATTTCTCGTAGCTAAGGAAGGTCTGATATACGGTAAGATCTTGAGGCCAAGAGCTTTTTTGAGGCGAGTGGGACATAGATTTTTACCTTTAAAAAGACAGGAGGTAGGAGGCTGGCTCATTAACTCATTAAAGCCCTGCCATTAGTTTGGTGTCCTAAACCGGCTACAAAGGAGGAGGTCTAGTTCCAAAGTAAATTTCTGTTTATGGTTCCTCATTGCAAAGGATGCCTTTTTCGTTTTCAGGTTGTCTCACTAATTTTTCCTTTATTGACATTTAGCTCATGTAGTCCAGTTTGTTAGCTGTTAATAAATTGGTTAAGACATGATGACAAGGAGTTGATTGAAACCAATGGATGCAACAAGTCTTTTAGATGATCCGTAGGTCTCAGAACTCATTCTGTTTTTTCTGACCAATAATGTGTAAACAAGAGCGAGTACTGGAGAGGAGGATGAGGAAGAGAAGAAATCTGGGCAACATGGAGCGGTGAGAAAAGTTTTTAATGTTAAGTCACAGGAAGATATTCAGAGAATCTTCTAGAAAAAAAGATATGATAGATAAAAATGAGGTCTTCTTTCTTAGATGCTCTAGAAAGATATTAAAATTATAATGACTGCTAAAGAGTACCTAGATATTTCTAAAACATGGTGACTAAGAATTGCTGCTGAGCTCCGTCAAAGCACAGACGTTGAAGCTACTCAACGATAACTGTCAGTATTTTCTGTTATGAAATGAGGCTTACATCCAACTCACCCATTTATTCAGTAAATGTTATTGAGAATCTTCCATGTACTAGACACTGTGCTGAGGGAGGTGATAGAAAAGTTTCTAGGTAGGGATGCAGGGTTCAGGGAGGTTATTCTTTTGTTTGTTTAGTTTTGCTTTTTTAATTTGTTTTTTATTTTTGGAGGTGAGAGATTTAGTACTCACTGAAGGCATTATGTGAGAAGATACGTTGAATATGCAGGAAAGAGGGGAAATAACTGTTGAAGCAGGTCCTCAAATAGAATGGAAGGCATAAGATCAAGAACATGCATTAAATGTTCACCCTTCAATAAGAAATGAGCCTGCCCTTCTGTTTTAATCTTTACATTTTATATTTAATCTGTGCACAGTAGAAAGCAAAAGTGTAAATGGTGCCTTTTTACTTAATTAAATATGTACATCATTAAGCACATGGCCTTAATTTACTAAATTATGAGTAATTAAAGTTAATGTATTTACAAATCATTGATTCTTTTCCACTTCAATTAGCTAGCAGTTGGTTTTTATGCTAGCAAAAATTGGGCAAGTCTTACTGAGAAAGTTCACATCCTATTTTATTTATTAAATTAGAAAATATTACTTCTTTAGACCATTTCATAAGGTGAATTCTTTCTTTATGATGAAAATGTCCTCTTAGATATTCTGGGTTGGTGCCACCTTGACAGAGTATCTTTTCCTCTGTAATAATCTCAAAGTCGAATTTCATCTGCACTCTCAAATAATTATTAGTTTTAAATCCTGGAGTCCATATCAACTCTTAGGGATGAAAGTGTAACAGTTAAGAAATGTGGTCTTAGTGGAAATCTGTAAAAAATTTTGTATTGGGGCCATTGATTTGTTCACAGGCTATTATTAAGACTTCAGATTATGATGCCACGTGTGACAGGAAAACATATTGATTTGCTTATAAGGAAATATTCCTGTTTATGGGGCCCCACATTACCAGCACCCCAAGATCTCAATTCATTGAATGGCTTCATCTCAAGGATTAGGGCAAAGGTTTTTTAGCTCCACAACCATTACCTTCACACTGGTCATTCTCCACTGCCTCTTTTCACCAAGTGCCCCTGAGGATTACTGATATTACAGCACTGTAGGAGCACTAGAAAATACATGCTCTAAGGGTTCTCTCTCTCTCTCCCCTCCCCCCTTTCATATGGAAATGGACATAAAAGTGTATATTGGTGTGTGTGTGTGTGGCGGGGGGACGTAGAGCATTCCATGTCAGTTTCAGTGTTGCTGCACCGGCTTCCTGCTCCGAGAGGGTGCTTGTCCTCTGCCAGGTCAAGGTGCTGTCCTGTATTGCTTGAGGAGGGACCTCATCTTTCCTCACAAAGGGCACCCTGTCCATGGACTATGGCCTATTTATGAGGCTAATCTTCATCAAATAGAAAAATAAAGCTAAGATCATAAGGCCATTTTGAGGGACCTTTCAGATGAACTGCAGATGATCATTTGTGAATTCTCATTCTGTGCTGTGGTAAATGTTTTATTTTGAAGTCAGCAGTATAGATTGCCCTGCCTGGCAGCCCAGCTGTGACAAGATTGCCCTTCCTCCTCCCCTCTGCCTCCAGTTCCCAGTCTCCATTTCCCAGCAGGGCTGTTCCTCCCTGTCACTGTCTCTTGTCTCTCTTCCTTGAATCACTTTCCTCCCCATTGTTGCTGCTCTGGCACCTGAGGTCCTCACGCACCACAGTGGGATGCCTTGTTTCTCCTCTGCTCCCTCCTCCTCCTCCTCCTCAGTTTCCGGCACAGACCCAAATCCCATCTGCTTTAAGTAATGGTGGGTCACACAAATCAGAAACTGATATAATCGAAGGAGAGAAAGGCTTGGGAAGTCTGGGGGAACCCTGTTTGTGAACTTGGGCAGCTGTGGGTGACAGTTCTCATCATTTTTCATGTATGAGTGGGCCTGGGCTCTCTGTTTTGCTTCTTTTGGTGCATTTGCTTCTTCTCTTTCTTCCTCAGGGGACTGGCCTGTTCTGGTTCTCTTCCTTCTAGTCCACCAGTAGTGGTCGCTCAAGCAGCTCTAACAGTGGCATGGAATGGGGGTCTCACAGTGCACACTCAGCAGAAGCTGGGTCTCCAAGGTGGGGGGCCATAAGGGCTGAGAGAATGGACATGCTGGCCACTGCACCCCTTTCTTAGCTCAGTGCTCCTCAGAGATGCTTCCCAGGGTGTACCTCTCCATCCTCAGGGATGGCAAGCTGGAGCCTGAGCCTGGATGTCCTGAAGGCAAAAGCCTGGTCTCCTGTTTCCTCCCTCCTCCCCTTCTGGCCTTGCCCTCCCCCTGGTGACTTTCCCAACTTCTGGGGAACTGTTCACACACAGTTCTATCCTCCCTACTTCCATTCTCCCACCACAGGGAACCCAGGGCACTGACTCTTCCTGTTATTCTCCTGAGCACTTTTTCTCACCTTGTCCATCTGCTGGTCTAATTTGAGAATTTCAAGTTACTGAGTGACTCTCTGCCCTCTCCTTCCTCTGTCCATTCTCCTGGAAATCAAGGGGTGGAGGGCACAATGCTCTGTTCACACTACTGACTGATCGCCATCTTTTCCACTCCTTGTCCTTATCAAGGGTCCACTCTCCTTGCCCACCCCTCCCTCCTCTTAGCACTCCTGAGGTTTTCAGGGGTCCAGTGGGCCTTCCTGGTTCTCCCGAAGGGCAAGTCTCAGGGCTTCAGAGCCATGGGCAGGCCAGGAGCTGATGCAAAATGAGATTTCTATATTTTTAACAATTAATTTAAAAATATAAACTCAAGCATATTAAAAAAATTTTTTTTCAAGTATATCATAGATAGATTTTTCTTTTACAACTTAGATTTGGAGAGTTGACCTCCAGAGATCTAAATACAGAGAAATTTTTTAAAGCAGAACCTGTAAAGACCTAATTCTTAGTATTCAATAAACTTTTTTGCTTTTCAAGTTCCCAGTTTTGGTAAGTAAATCCACCAATCTTCCTGATTTGAAGCTAGAAATTTTGGGTTTATGGTTTCTGTTGTTTTTTAGTAAGCATTTATTGCATAAAGTATAACATAATATGTACAATGAAATACAGCTCAGCGAATACTCACTGAATGAGCTCACCTTTGTAACCAGCACCCTGAAAGAGGAAGCAGAACCTGTAGCCCCTTTCATGCCTCCTCCAACAAACAGTCCTTCAAGGGTGACCGCTAGTATGATTTCTAACACTCTGGATTAGTTTTGCCTATTTCTTAAGATTCCATAAATGGAGTCATACAATATATATTTATTTTTGTCTGACTTCTTTCAGTTAACATTAAACAGGAGATTCACTCTTGTTGTGTGTTGTTATGCTTCATTTATTCTCATTGCTGTGTAGTATTTCATCTTACAAATTTACCACATCATTCAATTATTGCTGGGTGTTTGAGAATTTATTTCCAATTTGGGCTGTTACAGAAAGTGCTACTATGATCATTCTTATGCATGCCTTTTGGTGAACATATGTGTACATTTCTCTTGGGCATATGACTGGGAGTGGAATTGCTGAGTCAAAGCATATATATGTTCAACTTTAGTAAGCACTGCCCAATGGTCTCCAAAGTCATTTTACCTCTTAATGATTCAAGTGTAAAAAAATACTTAAAATTTGATAAAATTTTGATTTTTCTCAAAAAAGCTAATATCTTTATAATGCAATAACTGCATTTTGGATTTTTCTCAAAAGGGCTAATATCTTTGCAATATAAAAGCTGCATTTTGTTCACTTCTGGAAACATAGGAACCATTAATCAAAGAAGATAGCACAGAAGAGATTAGAATTTTTCAACTAAAAGAGACTGTAGAGATCCTCTAGGGTGTTTCAAGATGTAAAATCCATTTTTTTAGGATTTGGAGATACCGTAGTTATACCATGAAGGAGTGGCAGGGCAGGACTTGCCTCAAAGTATTTTATTCATATGATCCATGTTCTTTTCATTATTATTCAGTTCTACAAACATTTTTGTCATCTTTCTCTGGGCAGGCCAGTACTTTAAGAATTTTGGGGATTTCTAGTAAAGGCAGAAAAGAATATTGTGGTGTAGGAGCTTAACCCTTAGTGGAAAAGCAAATTTCTACAATATTTTTGCTAGAGTGATTTTTGACACTCACTTGACTTTTATCTCTAATAGCTAATTTGTCATTTGTACCAGATTGACCCTTTTCCTTTCCCTTTGTGCTACTTTCCCCTAATTCAGATCCCCACCACTCCAAGACTGAATTATTGCAACAGCCTCTTGGCTGGTTTCCTCAACTGTATCTTCTGTCATCTTTAATATATTTCAGAATTATGGTTGAATTAGTCTTTATGAAATAACGCATTCATTTTGCATTTCTTCTGGTCAATACTCTTCAATAGGAGTTACAAACCCATATACCTTTGAGGCCTGGTAATGCAAATGGCTGAAGAAGGCCAAGGAGTGGCCTTTGCATATTTTGTATCTAGTAATATTCTTTAAGTCCACAGAGAATTATGCTTTATTCCATTTTTTTCTGAAGTCCAGGCATATCTTCATGTAGGATTCATTTTCCTGATTTGATAATGACCAAGTTAAAACAACAACAACATTTACTTTCCCTTTAACCCTGCAATAAAAACAGCAACAGCACAAGGCCAGCTAGAAAGAGCAGTGGAAACCCAGGAAATCCCTATTTAAAGAGAGCTATCTGCAGCTGTTCAGCTCTAGGCAATCATTGTCATGATGGATTTTAGATCTTCCAATTTTTCAAATGAGTTGGGAAAGCCAGATTTTTCTGTGAATTCTCCTTATATTTAGATTTTGGCATGTAATCCAAGTTTTGTTGTTTTTTTTGGGAAACTTGACAAAACAATAAAAAAAAATAGGTTCTTTGTGTGAAGTGTGGACCCCAAGTTCTGTTTGTGTTTTGGCCTGCATCAAATAAATTACGTGCATTTCCATCATCCAAACAGTTATAACCTTCAGTGGCCAGGCCGCCCTTGCTGTTAGCATTATTTCCCATTCTCCCCAACACATGTGCTTGGTTTCAGTTAGATTGGCCCTGCCCTGTCTTCTTCACAGAATGTGGATGTTTGTGTTCATTCCTGTGGCCATCCCTTCGGCCATTTTTGAATTGTAATCCACACATGCTCCGTGCGACCATTTATACCTCTTCCCTCTCCCCTTTAAAGCTCACCTGAATCCTACTTTGTCCATGAAGCCATTCTTAATACTTCAGGATACACTGAAGTATTTCTTCTTTTTCTGAACAGAATGAATATATTTAATCTCTGTATATTTCCAATTACACCACAACTACTATTTAACAATTTTTTAAACTTAATTTTCCTAACAGGGTTGTCTACTCTCATGTTTTAGATTCATTTTGTAGGATCCGTCAGCCCGGAAATATTTGTCATAATTCAGAGCATGTAGTGAGTGTTCAATAGCTGTTTTGTTTGGCTGACTGATTATATAAAATGTGAAATGGAATCTGTATCTCATCAAAATGATCAAAATATTTTAGCAACCTTTCAGTTAGTTGCCATGCATATATACTTTAACTCAAGATGATTTGTTTGCTGTTAAGAACCTGAATCATTTAAGTAGTCTGGATTTTGAAATAAACTCTTTTAATTACATGTATGCTCATGAGGGTGCATTTCCTTTATGAAATCCTTAAGAACGGAGCCATCAACTTATACCTTTCCATTACATAAATTTTGTGTGCAATAAATGCAAAGTGAGTACATGTTGGTTGTTCAGTTCAATCCAGTAGTCTCATGAAGGGATCTGAAGATTTCATTATTGGAAGCAGGTCTTTTTGTGAAACAAAGACATTATCACTCATTTAGATTTGAGGAAAAAATGTTTTAGGGCTCACTTGGTAAATACAGATATCTTAGGGATATTTTTTATTGATTGTGTTAGCTGTGAAGTAAAGCTAATGCTTTGGAAATGAACAATGAAAGTACATTGTAACCTGAGTCACCACAGAGCATGAAATGTGATCTAAGGCAACACTGTTTTTGTTATACCTTTTGTGTTCTGCAAACTGACTCCACTACTAGTGTCCTAGGCGGTCTGGGATATGTGTTCTTTACCTACTCCAAAAACAAGATTGAAATTCCCAAGGTAAAGACAGGACTTTCCCCAGGATCCCTCCTAAGCAACTGCTTTAAACTTAGCAGAGACAACTCACAGGAAGGACAGCTTGGAGTAGGGATGAAAAATGCGAGCTTCTGGTTTTGAACAAGTTAATGAAGGAGACTTTCTGAAACAGTGTTAATAGCATGTAATGATTACAATGAGGTGCAAATTAGTTTCCAATATGACAAATACCATTCTATTACAAAGTACCGTATTTTCTAGAGTAGCACATTCTTTTGCAGAATTCTGCAGTGATGGAAATGTATTATTAGGTTGTTGCGAAAGTAATTGCAGTTTCAGACCATGAATTTTAAATCATTATAACTAGGTTCAAACACATCTTTATTAATCAAAATAGGAACCATTACAATCAACACATTTTTGCCAACAAGAAATGTTTGTTCATTCCTGTAGTGTAAAAATCCATGCTTTGGGATGAAACAATCTCTTGGAATGCATTTTCTGCATCCTGTTGGTTGTGGAAGTGTTTTCTCTGCAAAAAGTTGTTGAGATGCTAGAAGAAGTGGTCGTTGGTTGGTGAGAGGTCAGGTGAATATTGCGGATGAGGCAAAACTTCGTAGCCCAATTCGTTCAAATTTTTAAGCATTTTGTGCAACATGGGGTTGGGCATTGTCGTGGAGAAGAATTGGGCCCTTTTTGTTGACCAATTCTGGCCACAGGCATTGCAGTTTTTGGTGCATCTCATCAATTTGCTGAGCATACTTCTCAGATGTCATGGTTTCCCCAGGATTCAGAAAGCTGCAGTGGATCAGACCGGCAGCAGACCACCAAACAGTGACCATGACCTTTTTTTTTGGTGCAAGTTTGGCTTTGGGACGTGCTCTGGAGCTTCTTCTCAGTCCAACCACTGAGCTGGTCGTCACCGGTTGTATAAAACCCACTTTTTGTCGCACATCACAATCCAATCGAGAAATGCTTCATTGTTGTTGCGTAGAATAGGAGACAACATTTCAAAATGAAAATTTTTTTGATTTGCGGTCAGCTCATGAGGCACCCACTTATCAAGCTTTTTCACTTTTTCAATTTACTTCAAATGCGAAATGACCGTAGGATAGTTGACGTTGAGTTCTTTGGCAACTTCTTGTGTAGTTGCAAGAGGATCAGCTTCAATGATTGTTCTCAATTGGTTGTTGTCAACTTCCGATGGCCAGCCACTATGCTCCTCATCTTCAAGTCTCTCATCTCCTTTGCAAAACTTCTTGAACCAACACTGCACAGAACATTCATTAGCAGTTTGTGGGCCAAATGCATTGTTGTTGATGTTGCGAGTTGTCTCTGCTGCTTTATGACCCATTTTGAACTTGAATAAGAAAATTGCTTGAATTTGCTTTTAATCTAATGTTATTTCCATAGTCTAAAATACACATAAAATAAACAGCAAGTAATAAGTCATTAGCAAAAAAAAAAATAAAGCAAAAAATACGCATTAAAACGATGTATAGGGCCGGCCGAGTGGCGCAATGGTTGAGAGCTGGCTTGGGACGCCAGAGGGCCCCGGTTCGGATCCCACATATGAGGGCCAGTGACACTGCCCTCCGCAGCTGGGATGCTGGACAACAGCTCAACCTGGAGTAGGCTGCAGCCCCTGCGGCAGTGGATTGCCATGGGCTGCCGTGTGTGGCCAGCGGCCAGCGTGAGCGGCCATCCAGAAGGCAACTGATCTGCCTCACCTAGGAGGAGCACAGTGATGGTGCTGACTTGGGCCGGTGAAGCAACGTCCTCCACGACTAGACTGAAGAACAAAACGACAGCAACTTGTCTGTCCCCCTTCCCCCAATTCTCCAGCACTGTTCCCATCCCCCCAACTCCCCAATAAAAATCTTTAAACAAACAAAAACAAAACAAAAAAACCCCCGATGTATAACATAACCATATTTATTTAAGAATGTATTCCAATATCAAATGGCAAATTTCAACAATGCAAAACTGCAGTTACATTTGCATCAACCTAATATATCTGTGCTGTCCAAAATGCAGCTATTGAGCGCTTAAAATGTGGCAATTGTGACTGAGAAACTGAATTTTTCATTTTAATTAAGTGTAAGTAGTCAGTAGTGGCTACCATATTGGACAGCAGAGTTCTGGAAGAAAATATACCTTTTTCATGTCTTTTAGAAAGGCTTAAAATAATTTTTGCTCTTCTATTTGGGTCAAGAACCTCAAATATCTTCAGCGAAGGCCTTTGCCTTTTTATTTTCTCAAGGTGAAAAGCCTTTAGAGAGACAGGGGATGTAGGCAGTGTGAACAAAGGCAGGACTGACACTGAGCAGGAGAGAGAATGCCAGCACTTCCACTGTTCCTCTGATACCACTGGCCCCTGGGTAAGGGGACACAACAGCACCTATCCATGCTGAACCTCCTTTTGGCAACAGCAGATGCTGCAATTTAGAGATAATCATTCCATAGAAGAAGCAGCCACACTATATCCAAAACAATTAAATGCTGTTTTTGAAGATAACTTGGGCACTTTATTGAAGCCAAGGGCAATATGATTTGATAGAGCATAGTATTAAACACATTCATGCTTAATATTAAAGTAGGTGCTGGGATCTTTAAAGTCAAACATCTATTTTTTAGCACATGTGTCCCAGTTAGTGTGAGAAGCAGGTATATAAGAAAATAAATTCACATCTGCTTCCTTTTATGTTGTACAGCTTCGGTTAACATCTGTTTTCATTTAAAAAGAAGACGCTGAGGTTTTATTTGGAAAATCACTGATCATAAAAATAACAAAATAAAGGGACCTATAAAACAGTACAATAACCATAAGTAAGAGATTGGGAAGGCCCTGGAGAGGTTAGCTAGACCAGCTTTAAAAATGAGCTGAGAACACTGAAAAAGAGAAGTAGCTCTCCTACTTTTAAAGATATGTGGAGAAGAGATCTAATAACCTCTTTCATCTTTTAATTATGAGGAACATCCTATTTTATGCTGAACCTCATGATTCAGATTCTAATTTACATGCCTTGCAGATTCTCCAAACTCTTAAATGACAAACTATATTATTTCCAGTACATCAAGAGCTGAATATGTGGCTTAGTTAAGTCTTGGATGCTGTGATTGAGGGTGGAGCGACTCTGTCCATTGCTGTGAAACTCCTGTTCAGAAGAGGCCGGAAGCTTGTTGACTGCTTGAAATGTAGTGTTTATTAGAGCACTGATATCAAGATTGGAAGAATCTCTGTGAACATACGATAGCTGGTCGATAAATTACCACCAATGGGCATGAAGTAAAACCACAAGTCCTTCAGGCTTTAGTGCTTTAGTCCTATTTTGTATATTTTATAATTTACTGTCATAAATATGAAATTGTACCCAAAGGGAAATAATATATAACCAAATGAATAATGACATAAATCAAAAACACTAAAGCCACTACATTTGTGAGCTTTTTCTTTCATGGAGTCATAGCTGTCTTTGATTCTGTAGGACAGGACTGGAGGTGGGAAGGGACAGGGGCTGGGACTTCTGGTGGACTTGAACACCCATCACTCATTTCTCTAATCTATTTTTTTTTAAAGGATGGGGTTTCATTACAGGCACACTGGTCTATGTTACAGCATTAATGCATCAACCCTGAAGGTTCAAGGTATTCCATAAATAAGAACGTTCTGGTATATGAATTTTAAGAGGTTTGGTTCTAAGAAGGAAACATGTCATAGAGGCATATAGCTTCCTTTTCTGAAGAATTACTATTGCTAAGGTAAACCAGGAACTGATGATGCCTATCTACTTGATAAGAATTGTGTCATGTGTCCAGACCTGGAATACGATATAGAGCTTTTGCTTTTAAGTCATTGTTAAATCATCAGGTCAAATAACGTAAAATGTATGACAGCATAAAATAATTAAATTTTGGCCTCCTCTTCACCACTCCCCCCCCCCACCAAATCACATTGAATTCTATCCAATTTATTATTATCTAGAGGATTATAATTTATTACTTGTCTGAAATAATTAATGTTTTTGAGTTCCTTTTACAATTAAGACTCAAACCTAGGCCCATGAAGTGGTAAATTAGCTTAAGGGAAAATTTACATTATATGCAGCTACACCAGAGTTGGTGATTTATTTCTCAAAGCTGGATTATAGAATTTCTTGGCTCTGTCACACAGAGAGTCCTCAATAGAGAACGGGCTTTCCTTCCTAATGATTTGCTTATCTATTATTAATCCTTAAATTCTTGAGAATGAAGATAATATTGAAGACACAGGTACAAATAAGACAAATTCTCCCATGCCTTAATTAGGTGACACTCAAAAAAAAAACCACCACTCCAGAAACACTAACTTTTTTTTTACTTTTAGGTCCTATTTAGTGTTTTGTTTTCTAAAAACAAGTTAATAATCAATTTATGTACTGAAATTTGTACCTTGTCATGGAGATCTCAGGCAGGGAGAGTTTGCTGGCTGTGTCTACACCATTCAAGTTTCTGTGACTTCTTCATAATATGCTTGACCCATCCAAGTATTCAAATTGCCCACCGAATCATCTAATGGTTCTCTTTTTAAAGATTTTATTAGGGGATTGGGGGAGGGGAACAGCGCTGGGGAATTGGGGGAAGTGGAACAGACAAGTTGCTGTCCTTTTGTCCTTCAGTCTAGTTGTGGAGGATGTCGCTTCACTGGCCCATGTTGGTATTATCGTTACACACTTCCCTGCTGAGGCAGATCTGTCACCGGCTTCTGAACGGCTGCTCATGG
>NW_017732562.1:88200-93377 GCF_001890085.2 Hipposideros armiger
CTGGCGTCCCAAGCCAGTTCTTAACCATCGCGCCACTCTGCCGGCCCAAAATGGCAGTTTTTATATAGAACATTTAATGAGGCAAAAATTAATAAAATACTGCACAAGCTATAAAAATCTATTTTGTCTTCAAGGAATGATAAATGAATGGTCTGCCATTTAGATTTCTAAATTCTTAATATTTATAAAGTGTAGAGCACTTTTTAATTGATTTTTTCCAACTTTCATGTAACCTAAATTATATATTAAATCTGACACCGGTACTTATACAAACAAAAGAAAAAAAGTTATTAATACTGATGATTTGTAAAGTTGGAAACACCAAGTGAAGGAGAAAGTCAACTGATTTAGTTTGCTGTAAGTGCAGTCAATTCAGCAATCAGATCCAACTGAGAAATGGTATTTATCAGACAGCAGAATAGATCGTATAACATTGCGGAGTGAGATCCAATTCCCCAGCTCATCTCTTAACTAGATTTACCCTAAGCAAGTTACTTCATGGTTAGAGCCTCAATTACCCGCCTCTGAACTGTGAGAATTGAATGATTCAATGTAATTGGAGGGCCAAACTTGACATATGGTACACATTCTTTATAAATATGAACTCAAGGCTTCATATGAACCCAAATATGAACCCAAGAATGAGAAGCAACAGTTCTTATTCTAGGGGTTGTCTTTCAACCAGTAGTTTTCTGGTGCTTCCTAGAAAGAGTCAAGCCCCATGCTCTGTTGAGTTTAGTGCACTTCCTTGAGAATGATTAAGACTCAAGGTCCACAGTAAAGTTCACCTTAGTTGCCTTAACTGCCACATAAGTTATAGCATTAAACTGACCTTCCAAGAGTCTCTCAGTTTTAAAATGGGATGGGTTATTTGTTTTTACTCAGCTTACATACAATTCTTGGTCCAAGTGAGCTATAGAAAAACTTTCACTGTATCAAACATACAAAAATTGACAATTGCAGTGCTTTCATCTTCTAGTTTATCTCCCAAAGGAAACTATAAGGAAGAAAGAGCCAGTTATTTCTCAAAGCATTGGACCCTTAATGGGAGTAAATATTCAAAGACTCTTCTATGACTGGTGGACTTTCAAAGAGTATATACACCAAAATTTCAGCCTTCCAGAGAGAAGGCTGGGAGGAAGTTAGGAATGCTGTTGCTATGAGAACTGCCATCACAAATGTATATCCACTTTAATCATAAAAATAAAACACATGAGGTGTGGGTCATATTGAATTTCTTGTTTCTTCACACTTAACTATAGATGATGAATGCTGAGAACATTCNTGGCCCCATGTGGGATGTGAACCTGGGCCCTGCTGCTCAGAGCTGGCATCCCAAACCAGCTCTTAACCAATGAGCCACTCTGCCGGCCCCCATCTAATTGTTCTCTTAACTTACCTCTGTCAGCTAGTTCTCTTTGTCAGTTGGACTCCCTCTGTCAAAGTGCTAATGTGAGGGAAAATGGCAATATTGTGAAAAAGAGCTGCCCTAAGCCTGTGAAGTAGGAGAAAATGCAAGGGAGCAGGGTGGGGGACCAAGCATAGAGATGATGCATTTGAAAAGCTTAACACGCACAAGTAGGCAAATGAGAGAAAGAAAGAGAAGAAGTAGGCCTGGATGGGGTGGCGGGGAGCCTTTGGAATTGAAAAAAAGTTTGAATTTAGACATTACACAATGGTTCTTCAGGGTTTCTCAGTAACATGGGATTCATTTTTGATAACTAACAGGATGACCATTCTCATCATGGTCATCAAATGGCAAGAACATTTCAGAAGATGCCACAAGCTCTGCCTTTTGGAGTATTTATAGCTTGGCTGAGGCCATAGAAGGCAGCAGCCAGCAGACTGGGACTAGGAAAGAACTAGCTGTTGTATCTGAGTGTAGTTCTTTGCAAACTACTGCAGAAGCAGGTGCTGCCATATGGTACAATTTATGAACACCTTTCTTAGCAGCAAGTGGTGCTAGGTCTAGAGAGGCTTGCCATCAAAGCCCATACTGGGAATGTTCGGTGTTTATGGGTAATAATTCCATATAACAGAAAACCATTTTGACCTGTTATTTATCTTGGAAATTCCTGCCTTCCAGCGGTGCATCATGGCATAGTAGGAAGAACCTGCACTCTGAACCCAGAGACTTAGATCCAGTGCAGCCATTCTAGCCGTACACGTATATTCCTGGACAAGTCAGCATGATGCCTCAGTATTTTGATCTGTAAAATGTGGAACACTATGACCTTGATTGTGCTTTACAGGTCTAAGATGATATAAACAGCATATCATGGGTTATTTACAAAAATTTTTCATTTATATAACTGAGTCTTAAAATTAATCAGAGCAATAGTTTCATCATCAAACACTGTTTGTAACCATACTCAAATATTTTGGATAATTAACTGTAACTGCATTTTTCAGTCTTTTCTTTCGCTTCTTGTTTTGGTTCAGTTTACATTTAAATCTGTGCTTATAAGTGAAACACAGCAGATTTATTGCAGATTGGTGTGTTTTAGTATACTGTACAAATTGCTGAAGAAGGAAGGAGGAAGTTAATAGAGGATTACATTTGGCTGTTCCAGCTATGTAGATGAAATATAATTTAAGCATCCAATAATTATGGAATGATCTTTATAAAGTTATCACTCATATTTAGCAATTCATGAATGTTCCTTTGTAACTCTCCCATTTCTAAACCCAACTCACACTTTTCCTGCCACTGCTTCTGTACCATAGCCTCATCATGACAGTCAGTATTCCATGAGCAGGCCCGGTGTCTTCATGCCACTGAGCCCTATACTCAATGTGCTTTCCGTGTGGAATGCACTCTTTCTGTCTTCTCCTTTTCTGCTCAGCCAACTTCTTGTCATGTTCAGATGTTACCAGACAATTAAATATTTTATCTTCTGGACTTGCACAGCCCTTTGTCAATATCTCTCATATAATACTTACCATGCATCACTACTGCTTGTATGTTTTTATGAGGTCAGGCAATTAACCTTGCGAATTCATCCTAGAAAAAGTGCTACATACCTCATTGCTGAATATCACTACGGTCACCTTCAAAGTACTCCCCTTGGAAAGTA
This sequence comes from Hipposideros armiger, assembly GCF_001890085.2. Lineage (NCBI taxonomy): Eukaryota > Metazoa > Chordata > Mammalia > Chiroptera > Hipposideridae > Hipposideros > Hipposideros armiger. The sequence goes on from NW_017732562.1 coordinate 91,278, forward strand.
ATGCATTGACGCTAGAACCTATTCCTTTACATTCCTTCAAAGCAATTTTGGAACTCTTTTTATGGAATGGCCATCAGAGCTGTTGTCGTATTACCCTTATGTCTTGAACGTCTCAAAATGTCCTCCTTTCAATATTTCCTTTATCTTCGGGTAAAGAAAGAAGTCATTGGGGGTCAGATCAGGTGAGAAGAGAAGGTGTTTCAATAGTGTTATTTGTTTACTGGCTAAAAACTCCCTCACAGACAGTTCCATGTGAGCTGGTGCATTGTCGTGATGCAAGAGCCATGAATTGTTGGTGAAAAGTTCAGGTCGTCTAACTTTTTCACACAGCCTTTTCAGCACTTCCAAATAGTAAACTTCGTTAACTGTTTGTCCAGTTGGTACAAATTCATAACGAATAATCCCTCTGATATCAAAACACGGTTAGCAACATTGTTGCAACAAATTTGCAAACTTAATTGCCTGACCTCATATACTCCAATAAACTGAAATCTGTAGAAAGAGGATGGTGTCTTCTTCATAGAGATCTCCACAATGTCTGGTGCACAATAGGTGCCAAAAATCAGTGTTAGAAAGAATGACAGAGCAGATGGATGAATGGAGAATGAATGGATGCATTTGTCTAAGTTTACACCAGTAAGTGAGATAGCTAATATTTCCCTCCCCATTCCATTTCAACTATTTAATGAACAAATGCTTTGCCAAGGTATAATTGGTTGAAAATCAGAGTGTCTGATTTAGTAATTGCTAAACATTCATTCAGTATTTAAAGGAAGTTTAATAATAGTAACATATTAGTACTTTTTGTCTGCATCAGGTTGTCTTTTCTTTTCTTTTTTTCCTTTTTTGGCTTATCATCTCTCTCAGATTGCCTATTAACAGCCTATCTCACACAGCAGCATATTAATATTTAATGAACAAGAATAGCACTGTCTTATATATCTAGAATTTGCACCTAAATTTCTGGTTTGCAAAGTAAGGTTCACAAACATATTGAAAAGACAGTGTCTAACCTTCAGAAATTATCTGGTCTAACATTAAGTCTAACAGTAAAAGAAGCTGAGACTGAGGGAAAATGACAGGAATGCAAAGTGAATTTCTATTGTGTACTTCATTTGAAACAAAAGACATGCTGCCCATCACACCATAAACTCATGTCTCCTTGCATGATATGACCATAAAATGATCTGTGAATAAGCCACACATAAAATTTCAAGCATTATGTTGTTTTTCCTAATACAGATATCTAGCTACATGACAAAAAAATTATCATTCAAAATACACTTAATAAACATTTAGATATTGTTTTTCATCAGTATAAAAATAATATTTTTCTTAAACAAATTTATAAAGTATAAAAAAAGAAAGATTAAATATCTCAATGCCCTGCACTTACTATGAATATTTTTGTGTACTTTGGTCTAACTACAGAGAGATTGATGCACAGATAGATTTTGAATCAAACTATAAATAGTTTTGAACCCTCTTTTCACCTAACATTTCATTATGAGCATTTCCTCATCATTACATGGTTCTCAAAAATATGATTTTAATGCCTTATACAATGAGTGGATTTATCATTATTTGACCATCTCCCTAATGTTTCTACTCTTTTTATTGTGAAAATACAGTGAAGAATCTTTTGAGTAATTTTTGCATGCATCTTTATTTCTTTAAGTTAAATTCCCAAAAGTAAAACTGGTGAGTCAACATATGAAAAATTTTAAAGCTCACAAAATGATGGCAGTTGCCCATCTTATCTCATATGTCTTCAAACAGCAGTTAAGTCTACTTAAATGGAAATAATTTCCACCCTTACCATAGAAAAAATTAGTTTTGAATTAATCTTAGCTAGAAAGCTTCCTGAGAAAAGGAGTATTAACAGAATAGGGTGCTTTCAACATGAGCTATATTTATGAAAGAAAACCCTATGTCTCAGATTCACCAGAGGTTGAGACAATAACTTTGATTGTTTTGTTATTTTTTACATCTCCATACTCTGTTTAAGCTAGATGATACATATTATGTAATTGTAAATAACCCTCCAGAGGGTTTTAAGGCCCGATTTGAAATCTGATAAGATGTTCATTATATATCATT
>NW_017732562.1:95762-98731 GCF_001890085.2 Hipposideros armiger
GTTGAATACCTCTCTCTGTATACAAAGGGAAGGTTAGTAGCATTTCCTTCCTGGTCTTAACACACTTTTGAATTTGCAAATCTATTTTCAGATTCTGTTACTAATTCAGTAATTATTTCAAGAGAGATTTTTATTATAATGCTTTAAAGACTTTAATAATTCTATTTTAAATATTACAATTCAAGTCATGGTTTTTGAGTTGATATACAAATGAAATTTTGAGAAAGCTGTATGAAAAGTTTATGTCATTCTTGTGATTTTTTGTGTATAATATCTAGTGTATGTATTACAAACTTAAAACCCAGCAAAATTTGATATTTCTAAATATTTAGGGAAGTTTTCTATTTAAAAAAATTAAAGATTACTGAGAAAATTGTGTTTAATGTCAGTGACATCAGATATTAGATTCCACCAAGCCATGTGCAATGTTGGATAGGAACTGCTTTACCACTTCCTTTGGCTTGCCTTAGGCCTCAGACCTCACAGCATCCTTTCCATATTCATGATACTGGGCAAAATTCCCTGAAAAGCTTTCACTGGAGATGTACTGAGGCCAAAGGCCTCTTCATCAGGACAATGCACTTTAATAGAGATAAGAAACTGATTCCCATCATTAGGCTATTAGCAGCTGCTAATCACCTCAACTCACTTAAAATGCTTTGATAGAAAGGAGTTATAATTAATTAAAAGCAACTTATTTATTGAGGAGGGAAATAGGTCAATAAAATGGAGGTTTGGGAGTACATATTGACTGGGAAGAATCACTGTAAAATTTATATTCACAGAATCAGAAAATGTCACTGGTGTACAGTGTGAGGATTAGACAAGAAGACTTCTGTGTACACATGGCAGATTAAACACATGGGTGTCCTGAGCAGTTCAAGAAGCTCCCTTCTCTAACCCATGGAGACGGATGACTTTCCTTTCTCACCCTTTCTGCAGACCAGAAATTGATTTTCTGGAGAAATCAAATCGGAGAGCCTCAACTTGGGTCAACAGGTCTAGGAAAGTGCAGGGTTTGAGATATAAGAATGGAAACAGATATCGAATGCAATGCTGCGTGCCAATCTATGAGATCCCCAGGTCCCTCCCCACTCATTTCTGAAACAGCCTGCAGCTAGCTGTGTACTCCTCAGTAATCTCAGAAGAAAGTGAACCCCAGAAAAAACAAAATCACAAATATCATAATGTGAACAGGTAGCGAAAATCACCAGACAAATGGGACCTAAAAAATTTAAAACTAAGAGATTTTATGTTTCAGTTTTATTGAGATATAATTGACATACAACACTGTATAAGTTTAAGGGGTACAGCATGACTTTACACACATGAATTGCAAGTTTAGCTAACATCCAGGACCTCATATAGTTATCAAACATTTTTTTCCCCTTGTGAGAAATTTTAGGATTTACTGTCTTACCAACTTTCAAGTATACCATACAGCAGTGTTAACTATAGTCATCATGTACATAACATCCCCAGAACTTATTCTCATTATAACTGGAAGTTTGTACCTTTTGACTACCTTCATCCAATTCTCCTAACCCCACCCTCCACCTCTGCTAATCACAGATAACTTGCACTCCTTTTGTATAAGTTTTGTTTTTCTTTCTTTTTTTTCTTTCTTTTAGATTCCACATATAAGTGAGATCATTTCTTTGTCTTACTAATTTTACTTAACATAAAGCCCTCAAGATTTGTCCATATTGTTGCAAATGGCAGGATTTTCTTCCTTTTTATGGCTAAATAACATTCCATTGTGTATGTCTGTGTGTGTGTATCACATCTTCTTTATTCATTCATGCATTAATGGATACTTAGGTTGCTTCCACATCTTGGCTATTGTAAATAACGCTGCCATGCCATGAACATGGGGGTGCATATGTCTTTTCAAGTTAATATTTTTATTTTATTTGGATAAATACCCACAAGTGGGATTGCTGGATCTATAGTAGTTCTATTTTTAAAATTTTTGAGGAATCTATATACTGTTTTCCATAGTGGCTGCACCAATTACATTTCCACCAACAGTGCACAAGGGTTTCCCTTTCTCCATTTCCTCATCAGCATTTGACTAAAAGAGTTCTTAGAGAAAACATAAAACAGGAGCAGAAAAAAATTCAAAATTCAAAATAACAATATTTTTAAAAGACAAGGTATTGTACATAATATAAAAGAAGAGGCTGCTGTAATAGGAACATTAGAAAACAATAAGTAGCTCTTGGAAATTTAAAGAAAGATACAGAGGAAACAAAATGTTGAGGGTTTGGAAGAAGTCAATAAAACTTAGAAAGTAAAGACATTATGAGAAAAAAATTGATAAGAATGTTAGATGATTGATCCAAAAAGTTTAATATAACTAATTGAAGTTAAAGAAAAAACAGACAAAAAACATCAGGGAAGATATTATTTAAGAAATAACACATAAAAAATCAAAAACCCCGTAAAGTTCTAAATTAAGAGAGACCATCAAACACCCAGTCTAATTAACAAAGAAACTACACACGTACTCTTGCTAACCATTGTAAATATCAGAATAACATGGATAAAGTGTAAATCTTAAAAGTGTTAAAAATGGGATCACCCACAAGGAATAGCAGTGAATCCTCATATCAACATTAGATAATAGGAAATAGTGGAGATACGCCCCAAAATTCTGAGGGGACTATGAGTTTCCACATAAAATTCAACATTTAACCATTTATCCATAAAGTGTAAAAGCAGAATAAGTATACTTTCAAACATGCAAGGACTCACACACAAAAAAACTGCCTCTCAAACAACCTATCTTAAAAAGCTGCTGCACGATGTAATTCAGTCAAAAGAAGAATTACCGTGTGGGCCAGTGAGCTGCGCCCGAGCTGAGCTGTCGCTGAGCTGCCAACAGATGGCAGGATGGCTCAGCTGGTGAGAGCAGTATTCCTAACAATAAGGTTGCTGGTTCGGCTCCCACGTGGGATGGTGGGCTA
>NW_017732562.1:99694-120982 GCF_001890085.2 Hipposideros armiger
ATTGGGCATTCAAGCTAAAAAAGAACAGAGCATAGGTCACCTCTTTTCCCAATAGTAAATCTCTTACTAATTTTTTATTTTTAAAAAATCACACAAGTTTAAACTTTAATAAAAGTTGTAAAATCCTTAAAGAAATGAAGAGACAAGGAAAGGAATGCAGGGAGTCAAAATCTTGTGCATACCCAGCTGACCCACCCATAGGAAGGCTGACATCATGGGGTAGAGGGCGAAGGGCGACATTAATAGCATGTCTCCATAAACTTTTGTGGTAAACCAGTCTCTAAGAAGATTGCTAGCAAGGGAGCTGAACTGAATATCCAGAATTCCAAATGTAGTATCAGCTCATAATATATAAAGCAAATACTCACAGAGGCCCATTACATCATGTTCTAAATTGGTGCACAGTGAATATATATAATCATTTTTCATTGTGTTTTAAGGTACATGCTGTTCCTGCAGCTAATTTGTTGTTCTGTTGTCTTAACTCAAAAACATACTGCATGGGGAACTGAAAAATTAAATCATCCCTCTATCATTTAGCCAAGTGTCTGTTGGCTTGTGCACTGCTCTCGGAATGGAAGGTTTTAGATTTCTTGCTGGCTCTACCTTAAATTTCAGCTTGTCAGAATATGATGCAAGATCCATTTCCTAAGTTCTTTCCCCACATTTGGTCTTTTCAAAACCTGGTGGTCTTTCCTGGCAAGGCTTCAGATACATGCCACTTAAAGTCTGCATTCTGCTCAATTTTCTGAGAAGTAAAACAAGAAGAATTAAGGTAACTTACTACCTCATCTACCAAGGACAACTTGATTCTTACTCTTGGACTTTCATTCCATTTGGTGCTGTATTGCCTCTCTTTTATTGATAATATCCAGATTTATGCTGACTTCACCATGAATTACCTTTCCTGTGGTATGCACCCTGAGAAAACTTTCTCACTCCGGCTTTTGACTCCCTCTCTGGTTACAGTTAATGCTATTTCCACCACATTTGTGTTGATCATTCCATCATTGATCACTTACCCCAACCTGACTTGGATATTAGTATCTGCTCCTATAGCTTCTACAGCAACTTTTCATAGCCCAGTTATTCTACGGAATTCTAAAAGAAACTCCCATCTACATTGCATAACTTTGGGCAAGTCATGAACTTTAATGACTTTTTTATCTGCTGACCAAACATTGATCTACCTCCTATGTTATTTATACAGAGATTTGTGGATAGGTTTAAAAACAGAAATAGTAGGAAGCCTACAACTGGAACTTATGCAATCATTGTGAAATTAGAATCATATAGAAAATGAGTATGATCCAGGCAAAGGAGAAAGATAATTAAGACATTAATAACATTTCTTTCTTTTTTTATTCATCTGATACTTAAATATTTCAGACAGCTCTGGTGTGGAATGTGGATATACCAACTCGTAGTTGGTATCTTTTCTTTTTTTCCCCTCTTTCCTGTTAGCCACCAAGATATCTACCACTTTCAAATTTGATATCAATTCTGGTACTACACCAAGGTCTCTCAGCTAGAAGGCCAGAATTCATCACCTAGAATGGCTGCCGTATGACTCAGTCTACCAAGGGAGAGAGTTGTGTTAGGGTTCCCACTGGCAGAGCTAATTTACTCATGTAAGAGCACAAAGTTGGAGTTATGTCACTCAGAAATGTCTTCTGGGCATCACAGTCCTAATCATACATATGAGATAATAGCAAACTAAATCCAGCGTGTAACCATGGAATGCTGAGACCAATGGGCTAAGAATATTAAGAAGGGAGAACATAATCTGTAAGGTTGAGCAAAGGCATCTGCTTTGACTGCTTTAAATCTATTATATTTAAGAGCCATCTCTTTCCTTACTTTCTTGGAGAGAACAAGATCATCATTTCAACAGATTGGACAGTTGGCAGGGGAGGACGAAACCTTCAGTTATCATCACAGGGTGCAGATAAACCTCGGCTTAATCTGACCTGAAGTATTCTGTGAATATTTCTTAGTTGACAGAGAGCACCAGAGTTCTAGAAATGACCCTTTGGATTACCTTTTTAGTAAGTGGTTATGCAATAGGCTGCTGAAAATGCTTAGCTATTGAATGCATGAGCAGAAGGAAAATTGTTAAATTGCCTGTAAATGGCATGAAAGTCACATCAAATTTAGGGAAATATTAAAAAAAACTAAAATGTGTTTCTTTCCTATTTTAAATGTATTGTACACTTATTATAAGCAAATTTAAGAATAAAGAAAATTAAAATAAAAATTTAAAATTGTCTATAGTTATACTACCTAAAGCCAACTTCTCTTTTTTTTTGCATTGATTGTATGATTCTGATCCCACTGTGCATAGTGCTTTGTGTCCTAATATTTTTCATTTATCATAATAAATACTTCCACAATTTTATAAGCACTTCAGTAGATATTTTAAATGCTTCTTCAAGATGCAATTGTATGGCATTGTAATAACTTATATAACCATTGATGTGGAAGATTTATTTTCAACTTTGTTTACTATAGTTAGTAGCTAGAACATATTGCTTTATATGTTTAAACTAACCCTTGTAACGTATTTTCTTGACTTGTTCTATATAGTTCTAAAATCACTTCTTGGGAATATTTATCTATGAATAGAAATGGAGTTTATTTAGTTATAGAACAGTGCAAGTATATAACTTGAGTAGTGATGTTTCCTGCATTGAAAGAATCATTTCCTCTTTGGATTAAAGGAATAATGATAAAGGAATGTAGTGTCATCTAGAGAAGACAAGATGAGATGTGGTCTGTTTTAGTAACTTGGAACATTATTTCAACTCTTAACATTATGCTTATCCTCCTAAAAATATGAGGAAAACATATATACTTCAAAACATTTTTGGAAGTACTCTTTAAATCCATGAATGTCATGTAATTCAAAGATTTGAGATTTATCAGTCAACAAAACAAAGATCCCTGCCCTCATAGATATTCTATTCTAGTGGGGAAGACAAGAGCTAAGTAATAAAATGAATTATATATATATACACATATGTGTGTGTGTGTGTGTGTGTAACACACATTATGTTACAAGGCAATAAATGCTATAAAAAGAGAAATAAGAGAGGACTATAAGAAGGTTTTGGGGAAGCATGCAATTTTAATACTATGAAAAGCTATCTTTTGAGCAAAGGTTGAAGTCATCATGTTGTCCTTGATATGAACAGTAAGAATGAAAGCCTGAAAGCCTACAACTAAGAGAACATGAGGGGAATGAACTGGAAGCATCAAGTATAGATGACCCTTCAAAGCAATTTTGATGCAATGCGGTGCATCAAAAGGAGGCAAGATAAGATTCTGTTTGTTTAAAATGGGAGAAATAGAAGCTGATAGTAATAATCCGGAAGAAGGGGAAATTGAAGATGTTGGAGAAGGTATGGGATCTAGGGTGCAAATAAGGGGATTGGCTTCAGATATGTGCAGGGCTAGGCCACCTACGGTACCAGACTGCATAACATTGCCAATGGATTCAGGTGGTGATGTGGTAGGTGAGTGGGTGTGGTGGTCAATATGGTCCTTCTCTGAATTCTTCTTCAAATGAGATCATTGGAAAAGAGTGAAAATATGAAGGAAATGGTATGGGTTCAAGTGAAGAATAAAAGTTGTATAATAGCTATACAAGTAGCTATACAAGTATAGAGAATACTTGGATAAGGAAAGTATGGTATTGTCTAGAAGCAGTGAGGGTGTGACCATGGATATAAAGTGAGACCATCTTTGCGGTTGTGTTTTCACTCCAGCCTTATTCCGCTCATGGGTGAGACCTGAAGTACGTAGAAAGTTTGATTTAATCAGGATGTGGGGTTTTTTCCAAATGAGAACAATGCAGCAATATATATGCAATGCAAGGAGTGTTTAAATTGCTTGGCATGCAATAAAATTGGGAAAGAAGGAGAGAGAGGATGAGGGACAGTGAAGAGGAGGTAGGATCAATGGGTTAAAAGATCCAGTATGGTTGGAGTTGGAATTCTCCAGATCTGAACTGGAAGGAAAAAAGGTGATGGCCAGTCAATGGGGCGCATGGGACTGAGATTTCAGAGTGATTGCTGGATGCAGCTATTGGCAATGACAAGGTCTAGAGTGAGTCCAAAGGCAAGAGTATGCAAGATATGCTCATCTAACAAAACGAAGTTCCTGACACAACCTTCTCTAACCCACTCTGGTAAATTCATGTGCTTTACTCTGCATTTTCATCATGACCTGTGAATATGCATTGTGTATCATCACCATCATCACCATCATCATGTTAGGTGGAGCCACATAAAATTGCCAATACTTGAATTTCATTGCCTGTAAAAAAGTGTTTTATATGGCTTAACCTAATTTATTTTTCTCTAGTCAGAGCTTCATGAGGGTAGGAACCATGTTATATTTGTCTTTATATTCCTATCACTTACCATGGTGTCTCTGTTATAACAGATTTATTAAATGTTTCTGGATAAATAAATAAAATCCTGTAACAAAGAGCCACACACAAAAGTTTGAAGGTACCATATGTCATATTTTAGTGGATGGAGTTTTTGACAGCATATGGGCACTTTAATGGAAAAATGACAGTGCTTTCTGGACACATGTCACCGACCAGCGAGTGGTGTGATGGGTTCCTTAATTCAAGCAGGACTTGTGTTCTGAATTTTCACATGAGTAGTGATTCACGGGATCTTGCCAGCACCTGGAACCAGTTGCAGCCAGTGTTTCTCATATCGGGCATGCATGTAGAATGGAGGATTTGTGAGTGCACAGCAGCAGCAACGCTCTTTTTACACAGTTGTAGGTACAATGCAGATGGAATAAAATTGGACATTCTTGTTTCTACATTTACAGACATATTTATTTCATTTGTAGACATGTTTCCTGGAATATAAGATACAGGCTTAGACTTATTCAAATATATAAATGACATTTTTTTCTGTGAAACAAGTCAGTTGGTTCCCTCCTCACACCATGATAACACATCATAACTCCTGGATTCTCCCTGAGGTCCTGAGCGGGACCTGGAGTCCCGGAGCACCTGCTGTGGCTGGGCAGTGATGGGCTCTTTACAACCACCGTTTTGAGAGGCAGGAAAGGGCAGGTAAGCAATGCTCAAACCTTTCTCCACCTGTCTTCATTGGTTAAATGTGGATGAATAGTAGTTCCCACTTCCTCAGGCTGCAGTGACTGTCTCATGGGTTAGAACTTGGACAGTATTTAGAAGCACCTGGTTCCTCCCTACAGATCACTGAACAATTGCTCTCAGGGAGATGCTACCTATTGCTTTTATGTATTAATTCATTTAATCGTTGCTAAGTCCTTTTCTTCATTTACAGGTAAGAAAATAGAGCTTATGAAAGTTAAATATTCACGATCTTAAAAACTAATGTGTTCCTGTCAGCCCCTTCTTAAAATCCTGCTGTGCTTCTTACACTTTTCAGATATATTCTTTCATGATCTGGCCTCTGCTCTCTCTCCAGTCTCACCTTCTGCTCTTCTACCCACCATTGACTGTTGATCAGGCAGAATTCCTGACACTGTCATATAGTTTCAGGACCCTGGAAATATATTTTCCCATGGTTGTCCCCTCACCAGTGGCTGTCATTGTCTAAGTAATTTCTACTTATACTTTAGAGCTCAACTTGGGCATCACCCCCTCCAGGAAGCCCTCCAGAACCTAACTCAACGTCTGACTGTGAACATTATCCTCTCAGTCCCAGAGAACCTTGTTTCTCATCCTCTTATGATATTCATCACAGTCTACTGTGGTCACAGGAGTGCACACCCAGGTCCCTCGATGAAAGTGGAAGGACTTTAAGGATATGACCTGTGCCTTATTTGTCTTTGTAGCCACAGCACCCAGCATCATGCTAAGAACTGTGCATGACAGCAAGAAATGCCTCCTGACATAAGTGAGTTCATGGGAAAGCCTGTCACCTTTGACATCACGTAGACCTAAAGGTTAATATCATTCCCATACCTTAGTAGTTGAATGAACCAGGTTTATTAAGTTCTTAAAATCACAACTTCTTCATTTCTAAAATGAAGATAACAGTATCTTTTATACAGAAATGTTGTAAGGATTAAATAAGACAATGAACTTAAATGTCTTACTCATAGCTTGGTGCATAGTAATCACTGAATAAATGATATTATTGTTATGATCACTATTTTCAAACCCAGGATTCAAACCCTAGTCTGATTCCAGAGTTGATGTTCTTTCTCTACTACTACCCAAAAGTCTCTCCTTAAAAGCAAGCTAGACACACAGAAAGCACATGCATCAGTGGGTCTCAAGAGTACAATTTAGGGCCTTACTATGTGAAATTGGATGACTAGTGCCCTTTTAATGTTCTAATTACTCAGAAATGTCCAAAATCTACACCAGGAGGTTTTTTTTTTTTCCTAATAGGAAAACTGTATTATCTCTGCCCATATGCAGAATACCTGGACTTAATAATATGTATCTCTGAACAATTTAAAAATATGTAATAACCCAAAGTATTACAGAATACATGTTATACAAATATATAATGTATAATGCTTTACATTTTTCGCTAATGTTGCAGTGTGTAAAACGCCTAGACTTCAAATACACTTCTAGTTCTGGCCTTATCTATCACCAGGCAAGAGCATTTATGTTGTAATTTCAGCAATATGAGAATGCCCCCTTCCTAAAATAAACCCAACTCTCCCTCAATACATACACATATCTGCTGAAACGTCCAAAGATTAATTACTGAAATTTGAGGCTCTAATATTTGTAACATGCAGATCACCCTGGGAAGAGAAGACGTACTTATTGTTAGCCATTTGCTAGGTGTGAGTGACTTTCAGATCCTTCCATTAAAATAGGTTGTGTCTAGGTAGGCGCTGCAGGAGACCGTGAAGATGCTGTGGCCCTGAGGGAGAAAACACAGGAGCAAGTAAATGGCAAAGGGGAAGTTCAGGTTTTGTAGGTGATACGCGTGGTTCCAAGTAGAATTTCACTTCAACGTAAACTTCTAAATATTCTTAATTTACCGCTATAGACTTTCTTTTGATTTTATAGCACTGGTACCCATGTTAAATAATTAGCATTATTATAAATACTCTGTAAATGCTCTTTTTAAAAAAGGTGACAAAGCTGACTAAGAAGTGCCTGCCTCGCTCACTAGCGCACGGCATGCATATTTGAGTGTGAGTATGGGTGTATGCACACACACGTCTCACGCATAATTACTTTACCCTTTCCTGTGACCCACACTGAGACCTCTGTTATTCTTCTATCTGAGTCGCAGTCCCAGACCAGGCCCACAGTAGCTTACTCCGAGTGTCAAGTATCACACTAGCAGGGCACACAGGCGTCTTCTCCCCAGTCCCCGCTGCCCCGCAACGCACCCCCCCCGCCCCCTGCATTCCACAGGCATTGGGACCCACCCCTCTTTCTCCATCTGTCTTCCCTGATACTCTTCCGCTATCCTGGCGGGCAGGATGCTTTCGGCCATCGCCGCTTGGTGGGGGAAATGCCCCTTGACTAGAAACATATCCCATATGCTCAGAGATTCAGCCTCTAACAAACTCATATTCATATTTTGCTTGTAGATCCCTAAAAAAGTAAAATATAAGTACCCTGAGGACAGAGATGAAAGCTTTTAATCTGGGTATTCTCCACAGTTGCTAGCACAATGTCCTGAACATATTAGTCCTAAATGTTTAAGAATTGTTTTTGCCCTGAGGATAGTCATATGGGTAAAACAAATACCCACAGGACCAATCCTGAGATTATGGCTGGATGGTAAAAAGGGGAAATGGAGAATATGGGTAATTTTCTAACACACTTATTTAAGGATTTCTGAGACAGGGAGAGCAACAGGATAAGACCGAGTCAAATGTGATCCATGTATAAGTAACACTACCAATTTTTAAAATTATTCTGTTTTATTCCAAATCCTCCTAACAAAAGTTGATATATATATATTCCCCAGTGCTAAGGTTGAAAATAAGTGCCATTTTTCATAACAAAAGTGGCGTGTTCTGCTTTTCAATTCCCCAGTGATAATTTCCTGATGCACCCCTATCTCTCCCGTGTCCTTCCGCACTGGTTGTCCAGGATCAGTTGTTTGAATTCACATGAAGGCAAGGTGATTACTTCTGGTCAGAAGGCAAAATCTGTGAGATTATGGCCTCGCCGCACAGATGAAGTAGCATGGCCCTGGGAAATTGCATGGTAAGGCCCTAGAAAAGGTGAGACAATGAAAGTTTAATATTTTTGTTTTTCCCAGTAGTTTCTTTTTGGATGTAGAGACAATGTTTCTTAACTGTCCTTTATTTAAAATTAGAGTGCTGATTGTAAGAACCTCTCCATGTGAGACTAATGACATGTTAGAGGTGTATTAATGCATCTATGTATATGAAGACAAAAGAGAAATCAGGGCTAATCAAAATGCCATCTATTTTAAGATCTTTCCTTGACCATGTAATGTCCTTCATAGATATTATGCATCATTAGTATTCATAACAATTATATATTTTTCTCAATGTTATAAAACATTAATTATGAGTAACAGCAATAAGAGAAAAAAAAATGAGGCCAAAAACTGAAAATAATCTTTAAAACATTTGCTAAATTCTAAACATCTATAATTAATTTTGGTGTCATTAACTATGTCAGCAAAGGGAAATTTTAAAATCAAAGTGACTTAAATCTTCATCTCTTTATTTGACAGTTCATGATACGTGGCAGTAGAGAGTCAAAGAAATTTCTGGAAAAACAGGATGTCAATGCTTAAATGTACTGAGCATAAATGAGTCAGGACATATTTTATCTTTGTTCTTTATATATCTTCACCCTCGGGGTCAAGTGTGATGTATTCAGAAATGACTTTGGGCATAACTTTGAACAAAATTAATAGGGAGCAGGGAAAACATGTATGTGTTGCAAAGTCTATGGGGTTGACTGTCTCTATCAAGCAAATGGATTGGGGAAGGAAGAAACAGTGTTAATGCCCCTACACTGTGGCCCAATAAATGTTGTATTGGCAATAATCACCAGTCCAACGTTCTCTATTCTGTTTAGCCACAGAAGGTATCTTTTTTTCATGACAAAGGTAATACTTAAGGATAATTGGACCCTGAATCTATAGAAAAGTTCCAGTGCTGTCATCTTGCTGATGGACCATAAGGAGACTGGCTGGTTGGCATTAGAACAGGCATCTAGCCTGAGGCTTTAAAGATAAATGTTTTATTTATTCATTTAAAAACTGTGTCTTAAGCACCTACTGTGTGCCAAAAACCATACCAGTTTTGTGGACACAACAAACAAACAAACAAGCAAACAATACATCTAAGTGTTGCCGGAGACTAGGCATTGCTTCTGTGTGGGAGGCTAGAAGGGACCTCCCTCCACCAGTGGATTCTTGGCAGTGAGCAGGAAAGAATTCAAGCATGAGCTGAATCAAAAGTAAAGCAAGGATAAGTTTATTCAAGCAGAGAAGAGGCAAGAAGCAGGCTACTCCATAGATAGAGCAGCCCTGCTTCTGCTGCGGTTTAAGTCTATTATTGGTGTCCCTTTAGTTAGGGGCCGTACATTCAAATTTATAGGAGGAATTTTCAGGTGTTTACTGGGAAAGGTCGGAGATTTCTCAGAAGGGCTTCATCGGCCATTTTGTGTCCTTTTATGATCTTTCCATTTTTGACAATGATGGCAGGGGTTGTGTCTTTTAGCATGTTAATAAATTGTAATGGGCATATAATGAGTCTTCGGGTCACTGCTAGGTGAAATCTGTTACCATGTTGGTTTTAGCTGGTCACAGCTGGTCTTAGCCAGCTCCCAGACCACCAACTGTCCATTTCCCCTTAGGGTCTGGCCATAAGTTTCAGAAGGGTGAAGATTCTTTGTCCTATAGCCAGCCCTACCTCTCATCTACCTACCTCAAAAGTCTCTGCCTTTATGAATCTCACAGTCAAATGGAAATTAAAAAACCAGAATTAAACATCTTACTAAGAAAAGTACATAATATGTGTGATGATGATAAGTGCTCTGCAGAAAAAAATAAAGCAGAGAATGGCAAAGGCAGCTGGAGGAGTGGAGGAATGATTTAAATCTGCCTTAATAAACGGTCTTTAGTGAGCTATGTGACATCTAGGGCAAATGCAGACAGAGGGATCTAGGACAGGCCTTGCACAGCAAGTTCTAGGGCAGCAAGAAGCTCAATGTGTCTGAATCAGAGTGAAGGAGTGAAGAGCAGGAATAAGGACAGCTAGTCCAGTACCACCCAGTGTCCAGAGCAAAGATGATCTTTTGCTTTGAGTGAGACATGGAGCAACTGGAAGGTATTGAGGAGTGTAATGATCAGATTTATATTTTAAAAGCATCATCAAAGTTGTGTTGAGAATGGATTGCAAGAAGGCAAGGGTAGAGGTTTAAAGCTTTTGCCATAATTTTAAGGAAGCTTAGATTGAGATAGAAGTGTCAAACTGGTGGGAAGGGATTTGATTCTCTATATATTTTGAAGCTAAAGTCAACAGATTTTTTGATGGACTGGATGTGGGATGAGAGACAGTGATAAGAATCAGGGATGATTCTGTGTGTGGTCTGAGCAACTGGAGGGATGGAGATGTCACTTAGTGACTGGGAAGACCCTGGGTGGGGCGGGGAGGGGGAATTAGTTTTTTGAGAAGGAATATTAGGAGTTCTGTGTTTGAGTATGCTAAGATTGAGATGTTTATTAGACTTTCTCTTCCTCCATGGCACCCAGCTAGATTAAATTTCCAAGCCTCCTTGCAGAGTTCAACTCTGTAGATGTGAACACAAGTGATACGCATCACATCTAGGCATAGCCCGTGAAAATCTCACAAGCGTGATACTCCAGTCTTTTTTTTTTGCCATTCTTAGAGTATTTCTAATTTAAGAAGACAGAACCACAAGATGAAAAAATGCTTGGTCCCTGAAGAACTAGGCCTAAGGCTACCTGCCAATTAGTAATGCTTATTATAGAATTGGGGAATAAGAAATAAACTTTTGTTGCGTTAAGCCACTGAGATTTGGTTATCTATTATAAAAATTAGTGTTGCACTAACTAGTATAGTATCCAGATTGGACATGCATATTTGGGAGTCATCAGTTTACAGATGGGTTTTAGAGTCATACAAGTGGATGTAATCCCCAAGGGAATGAGCATGAAATGAAAAGAGAAGAGGCCCAATAATTGAGCTTTGAGGACCCCAACATCTAGAGATCCAGGAGATAGGGGGTGAACCATCATAGAAGCCAGAAGGTGTTCCCAGAAAAGTAGAAGGACAACCAGAAAAGTGTGATAGCTAAGAAACCGCTTAAAGCAGAATTTCAAGGAGGAGGGAGTGACCAACTTTAAAATGAAGCTGATAGATCAAGTAAGGTAAGAAATTGGTCATTTATTATAAGTGTAGATACTTTTAGAGAAACAATGTTACAGTAGAATATAATATAGCCATGAAAACTGGGAAACTCTAGCCTCTTTAAAAAGAATACCCATTGCTTAAGAAGAGAAGAATGATATGGAAAATCTGTTTTTCTAAATGATAGCCCAGTGAAATATACATTTCTCATTTACTCCCTGAACCTTTAACTCTTCTATTAGCCAACCATTCCTTTTTCTTCATTTCTGAACAAGTAGGACCTGGAATAGAAGAGTTGTTTTCATTGCTTTTTTGCTTTGTCTATAATGTTGTTTTTCATCATAGGTATAGAAGAAAGAATGGATGCTTTAAATTGAGAAGTGGGAGATACATGACAGATATCAAATCCTTCATCCTATGTGTTGCATTCCAAGTTACATGTGAGGCTGTTACATTATTATTTTGTAATAATTTTTAAATACATCCATTTTCCATTTCTGTATACTTTTCTCCCTTCCTGTGATTTATTTTAGAGTGAGGAAAATCACTCTGAAAGTATTGCTCTAAGGCAATTAAAATGAATGGCACTGATCTTCACCATGGGAAAGACAGATGCCTTGTTGTCTACACACCCTATGTCATCTTATCTAGCTTTAGTTTTTGTTTATTCTGTTGTTTTATGCCTATCCAATGTATCTTCTCCTGTCAAATTATAAAAATTCTTTCAGATCATCCTGATACTTTGGAGACTCCCAAATCACCTTCTCAGCTTTTCCTTGGTGATATATTCTCTTTGTTCACATAAGCAAGAAATTCCAGGAGTTTTACATTTATTTGACAAATAAGGACATGGCAATTAACTCTGAAATGTATACACCGAATTCCCTGAGTCTACCATTCTGTCTGTATCCAATTAACTGGTTAACTGTGGTCCTGTGGAAACCATTCTAGCAGACTGCAGGACTGTGGAAAATCCAGTTCACGTTCGATAGACTGCTTTTCAATGAGCATTTCAGGAACAAATAGGTTTTTTCAAATAATGTTCCTTTAAAAATACTTTTGATCTAGTTTTTATTCTTTCAAAACGTGTTGCATGCTAAATTCTGAAGAGTAAGTAGTCAGGTTTTTAACATGTGCTCTTTGAAATACTGACATGACTCAAAGTTCTTATACCTGGTGCCATTTGCTAATGTCTTATGTATATAGTTTAAAATACAAAACTCATATAGCCTCAGTGCTAGGGAAGGCTCTGTAGCTCTGAGACTCTCTGGCAGTAGTGGCTTCCAATTAGCCTGTTTGGACTGAAACTGCAGGAGGAAGACGGAAGGGCAGGTATTATAAAATGGCAATAATGCCCATCAGTGGTTTCATCTCTTTGTGAAGATTGAATTTGAACAGTAAATGCCAAAACCAATATGAGTCTTCAATTCAGGGTTACAGAGGGGCACTGGCTCATTACTTTCTCAAGGTCCTCTGTGTTTTATGTCCCATTTCCAACAGAATACCAGATGGACAAGAATCTAGCATCAGGGCTTGTCTTTCACAAAATTATAATGACTGAACGGGCACTCAGGACCCAGGACCGGGACGTCCTTTCTCCTTTGTGCTCAGAAACACTAGTGTGCAAAATTATTTATTTTCCTCTTTTCCATCAAACTAAATTTTATTGCTTTCAGATAAAGTGACATTAAGCTGTTTCCTTAATTAAACAGAAACTTAAAATTGTAGATCCACGATGGAAATATCTACTATTTAGAAATTAAGTTTTGGACCTTGAATGATGATATTTATATAGCCAAGAAACCCCAAATGAAAAGGAGACATTGGATACAAGGAGTTCTTCCTCTCCTCCTAACCAATACTGATTCTTACAAGAATTATCAAAATGAGCTAATATCCTCTTGACCCTGGTTTAACTTTTATTAAATCTGCCATTTTATAATATTACAGGTATATTGAGTTATGAAAGAATCTATACTCTAACAAAACAGGCAATAGTTGTCCTTCTCCAGATGAATATTTATATTCTTCATAATTATATACTTCACCCAAAAGATTACAGCATATTCCAAACATACTACTCTGGGATTGTAAATGATGAATTAGTCAAATATGTTAAGATAGTATGGTAGGCAGAATATTGGTCCCTGAAAGATGTCCTCACCTTAATCTCTGGAACCTGTGAATATGTTACGCTGCAAAGCAAAGAGGATTTACTAATACAGATGGAATTAAGGTTGCTAATCAGCTGACTTTAAAATAGGGAGATTATTCTAGATTATCCAGGTGGGCCCAATATAATCACAAGCGTCTTTAAAGAGGGAGATGTGATTACAGAAGAAGGATCAGAGAGACACAATGTAGATGGCTTTGAAGATGAAGAATGGGGCCATGAGTCAAGGAAGGTGGGTAGCCTTTAAAATGTGACAATGACAAGAAAACATATTCTCCCCTAGACCCTCTAGAAGGAATGCAGCCCTGCTGCCACCTTGACTTGAGCCCAGTGAGACCTGTTTCAGGCTACTGACCTATGGAACTGTAAGAAAATAAAGTTGTGTTTTTTTAAGCCACTACATTTGTGGTAATTTGTTACAGTAGCAATAGTAAATTACTACAGATACTCATGAGACATATGCATTCATTGCCTTCTGTATCAATTGGTTGCACTCATTTTAATCTGGAAGGCATAGAGACCATGATGATGAGCTCTATGGAAACATTTCAGTCTATCAACAGAAAATAGAGCATGTGGGGTAGCAGTGTTTAAACCCCACAGTTTGAGTTTCTGGACTAAAATCTTCCTCTGACTTTCAGATATTGGCGAGTGCATGGCTGGCAAAGGGTGAGACACACAGTTCATAGTTCACTGTCATTCTGGAGAAGGCCAAAGTCTCTCAACCCCTCCTTCTGAAGCAGTGAACTTTTTGCTTCCAGGCACTGTTATCTAATAATCTTCTGTCAATTCTTCTGTGGTATTTCTGGTATCAGATTATTATACCCTCTAGAAATTAATGTTTACTGAAAATAGCTAATATGTTTACTTCATATGTTAGATTGCTTTTTTTAGATAAAGGCAGAAAAATTGATCTAAGTATATATATACACTATACAATAAAAAAAGCTCAGAAAGTAGTGAACATAATTTTCAGTAGTTATAATAGAGAAAACAAAAATCATTTCTGAAAAATTAAAGAATAATTTTGAGCTGGTAAAGCTGAATTTTATTTGCAAGACATTTGGTAGAAAATGTATTCTTACCAGCATCTGCTAATACATCTGATGGACGGCAGAGTGGGAAGAAGGAAAGAAAATTGGGTTTGGGGCCAGGCAAGCCTGGGTTTGAATCTTACGTCTCATGCTTAGTTTTAGACCTTTTAAAAGTCTCTCAAAAGCTGAGGGTCTCCATAGGTCCACCAACAAAATGGGACAACATAGGTCTTACTTCATAGATTCACTGTGTCCCTTTACCTAGTTATCAGGGTCTTTGTCATTGTATCTAGTCATCAATTTAGGTCTCCTTATTCTTTATTCTCAGATTTGACCTGTACCTCTGCATAGCTGCATAATCTGACTAAAGTCTTCATCTGAATGTTGCATTGTTTTTTTTCTTTTCTTTTCTTTTCTTTTCCTATCTCACTTTGGGACACTATAGTTCTTTCACTCTTAAGCCACAGAACTAGGAACTGCACCACACTGTTCCTTCCCTTTACCTGCCAATTGGGTAACAAGTTTAGTTTATGTTACCTTCTAATATCCCTGAGCGATATTCCTGGTTCTCCATCTGTCCTTCCTGAGATCAGGTCCTCACCATGCACAGCTGCCATTGCCCCCAGGCTGCTTTTGTCTCTACTTCCAAGTCTTCTATTTTATTCACTCCCCTGTCCCGACAGGGATCTTCGTAATATGTCCAGACATTGAAATTCTTCACCAGTTACCTTCACTTACAGGAGAAGTTTCTTCTCTGCCTCAGTTTCCTCATCTCTAAAATGGAAATAATAATAGTATACAACCTTATAGGATTTTAAAAATGCACTTTATTTTAAAATAGGAAATATATTTCCATTTAAAAAGCAAACCATTGTGAAAAATCTTATCCCCATACTTGTACCACCCAAACATGCTCCTTTGCTCCAAATGGGCAACAATTTTTATATTTTGCATTCTTTCAGAGTTTCTTCATACAAATTATATATATATATATACACACACACACACACACATACCAGGGGTGCCAAAAAATGTAAATTACAGTAGCAATGTGTAGCATGACATTCACTCAAAAGATGGCATTAATCAAATGAATGCTAGCATCATTCATTGTATTACAATTTTAATACAGTTTTTTCCTTTTCAAAATGTGTATGCGTTTTTTGGCACCTCCTTTGTGTGTGTGTGTGTGTGTATATAATTTAACCCCCCTCTTTCTTAACTAAAAAAAGAGACTCAAAGTCAAAAGCACTTAGAAAAAGAAAGCAATTCAGTTGTGCAGTACAAGAAAGCTAGTTAAGTTTAAAATAACATAGTTATTTAAAACACACACACACAATGTTACCAAATTTACTATTAGTCTGTTTATAAAGAAAAACAGTCGTTTTCTCACATGATTAGCACACTCACAAAGTCTATGACAATTTTTAGATATCAGCAATAGAAAAGCCAGGGACAAAATGGTTTCTGTTCAGCCATCAGCAATTTACAGGGAATGTTCAAGGTTTCATTTATTTGGGGAACTAGAGCTAGATGTGTTGGCCCTGTTTTGTTGGTTGGCTGGTTGGCTGGTTGGTTCGGTTTGGTGTCAGTGTACAATGTGATTGTTTTCTTTTACTCTGACTGGAATGCATGTCTTTATCATGGCAGCAGGGGATGATGTCAGTGTTGCTTCCACCCCATTTTGCAGCTGAAGCAAATAATTTTGTCACTTGGGTTACTGTGCGTGTTCCCTTCATAATCTCCTAGACCTGGGACTTTGAACTGCCACAGATACTCAGCCCCTGCAGCTGTGCGGCTCTGCTTCCCCAGTGTATTCAGCTGACAGTCCTCCTCTGAGCACTGTGGTGAGGATTAGATGGGTTAATGCACGCACACTAAGATCCATTCCTGACTTGTCACATGGGCTCAATAAAAGCGTGTGGTTTTTGCTGTTGTTATCAGTATGACTTACCCCTCCTTAATTCTTAGCTTAATTTCTAAATCTTCCCCTTCCTCCATGGTCTTGACATGCCCCATCAATATAGAAATATGTACAGTTTAGAGCATGTGACATTGTTTCATGCTTTATGCCTTTAATTGTGCTGCCCTCTCTTCTTGGACTGCCCTTCTCCACTGTTCTTCCAACACTTTTTCTGTTCTCCTCACAGAGGAGCTGATATTTATTCTTACAACTTCTCTCATTTCTGTAACCAACTGCCTAGCACAGGATAGGCACATTGTGAAAAAAAAAATGTTTGTTAAACTAACGTTTGGTTATGGGGCCCAGCACAATAGCTTTGCCTAAACATGCTTGGCTTATAAGGTAATACCAACAATTAAGGATGAGGATGTTTAATTCAATAACAATTTTCATTTTTCATGTTAGAAAAATGTCTGAAAAAATGTCTTCTAGATTTGTTGCATAAACCTATCATCCTAAGTTGCTAAACCACCTGGCTTTTATAGGTCAATTTTTATTTACAGTAAAAACAATGTTACGAATTTATTTCACATCCACCTAAAATAAGAATAAAGCCGGTCTTTTTGCATCCTGCATTGAACTCCTTCCAAAGAACAAAAGGATATTGCTTGCACCAGAGCAGAAGGGTAGAAACCTTCTATATCCTTGAGTGTCCAGTGTCTTGCACAGTGCTTGGCATACATTTAGTAATGCTTGTTAAATGTCTTATTGAACACTTTCTTCAGAAAAAAATAAAGTAACTGTCCTATGATTTTAGGTTAATTCCTACTACCCTCTACCCATGACTGAATAGTCTCTTGTCATAGGTGTTGGGCAGTACACAGGTAAAGATCAGAAGGCTTGGGGTTTTCACCTCTTTCTGCTCTGTTTATCAGCTGCTTGGAGTAGTAAATGTCATTAGTCTCTTCCAGTTAACAGGACAATCATACATCTGTTAAAGATAATTCAGGGGTAGTTTATTATTTAAGAGGTTTGAAATGGAACTGACTCAACAGTGCCATAGATATTCTCCCACAGAAGTGGCCTGTGACACAGCATGATTGTCCCCAGTAACTATCCCATAACATGGCCATATTTGTCTCAGGTTGTTCTCCAGGACATCATTATAGGCTTAATTCAGTTCATTCCCAGATAAAAAGATAATCAGAGAGATGTGACCAAGGCAATAAGTCTTTGGGTGGTAATCTGAAAGTAACTTTATTAGTAGACTTCAAAATTTTGTACACACAAACACATTAATATTAAATTCTATAATTGAAAATAACAAGGAATAAAGTGCTCCTGATTTTGGCTCTGAATACACCCAAAGATAGCATTTTGAAATTATTAACATCTATATGATATTTTCTAGGAAACCCAGGAGATGGTAAATAATTAGATTTTAAAGCCAAATTTTCACCTGATGGTTGAAGATGCTTTTAAGACATCTTTATGAGAAGCTCAGGTTTTGTAACTCGAGGCTTTAATAAAAATTGGCTTTGTCAAAAAGCAATTTTGTATCCAATATTGTGGTTGCTATGGAGTCAATTTACATAGATTATAAATAATACAAGAAATAATATAAACTCTTAGCTTCCAAAAGCCTAGAATCATGGTTTAGAGATACAGCTACCTGACAATGAATGTTGACTAATTATTTAAATGTCCAGTTTTATAATTAAAACTTCCTGCTGAAATTATCAAGATTTATGTTTGGTTATTCAATGTCTCAAGAAATCTGTTGTTAGCATTTTACTATATGTTCAGAGTTATGTCAGGATGCAAGGTCATGAAGAAAGCATCCTATTCAGAATATCAACTTTCTTAACCGTTTTGCCACAATGGTTGGATATATCCAAATGAATATTTCCATCTGCTGACTGCAGTGTTTTAGTTTACCCCACGAACAACAATAAAAAACAACAACAAACAAACGAAAAAACAAAACTTTTCCCTCTACTGCGGAGTTCGAGTATATTCTCAGGCACTTGAATCCAGCACCAGAAGTCTGTGAGTGCTGCCATCATTATGCAAGAACAGGAAACACCTAAGGCCTTGGTAGCTGTTGAAACTGGGATGGGGTTGGTACGCAAGCCATTAGAGTCATACTTTCAGGATACCTATTGGTTGACTCAAACTCCTGGTTTTAACACTGTTTTTAGAAGGGATGAATACCAACTAATTAGGTCTTTCCTTCATTTTTCCAATAACAATGATGAATCTTCACAGACTGATTAGCTTGCAAAAATCAAGCCCATAATAGATTTAGTGAAGGATACATATATTTCCTTTTATAATAGCAATAAGAAATTGTGTGTAGACGAGTCCATGTTGAAATTCAAGGGGCGTCTATTTTTCAAGCAATATCTTCCCAGTAAGCCAAGTACAAAGTGGAGCATAAAGATTGGTCACTCTGTGATTCACAAACAGGATTTCTGTTGTGGTTTGATGTTTATACAGACAAAGATTCATCTCAAGATAGTAGAGCTGGGATGGGAACAAGGGTGGGGTCCAGCTTGCTGAATGGATTTGAAGGCAGGGACATGTAGTTTGTACAGACAACTTTTATTCAAGTGTAGAACTTTTTGAGAGTCTAAGATTGAAATAAATTGGAGCATATGGTACAGTGTGTGCCAGTAGACGAGGACTACCTTCAGATATGAGGATTTGCAAGCTGAAGCATGGTGACCTCCCCGTGATATAGGAAAATCATGATCGATCAATGCTTACTTGCACTTGGCAGGATACTGGGAGAGTTAACATGATCTCTACTGTTGGGAAAGGTGGTATCAGTGAAGTGCATGTAAGATCAAAAAAGGGAATGAGAACTGTGTTGAAACTCAATATTCAAATTCTGTACAATTCATTTATAGGTGGGGTTGATTATTTTGATCAACTCTGTGCCACTTATCTTTTTGATAGGAAGTCTAAGAAGTAGTATTGAACCATATGGCATTTTCTCATTGAAGTGGCTCTAATGAATGCCTATATATGTTACAACGTTCAAAACCCTAACAATAAATTGAGCCCGCAGAAATTCAGGGAAAAAATCATAGACGGCTTATTGGATGGATTTTCAAGAAAAGATGGAAATAAGAGGAGTTTGGGGATGTCTTCACCAAAAGAAATTAGGCTGACAGAGCACCATTTTTCTAGTCAATTTGAGGACAAGAAAAAGCAGCCTAATTGCTGCATGTGCAGCATTATGCCCTCACAGTGTGCAAAAAAGGGGAAAGGTGTTTGCAAATGAAAACAAACCATGTACTATTGTGCTGTGTGTCCTGGAAATCCAGCAATGTGTGTTGTTCCTTGTTTTGAGAAATATCATTCAAACTTAAAATACAAAAAATCCTGTCAGTGGTCCAGAAAAGAAGTTTAGGAAAACATGTACATTTTTCTATATTTTTGTGTTTTTCAAGAATGAATAACAATAAGAAATTTTTATACATAAAAATAATGTCATTTATATACAAAGCAGCTCAAATTGATATTAAATGAATAAAATAGTCAAAACATCAACTTTTGTTTTTTGTGGATTTCTGACACATTTTGAAAACAAAACTTGAAATCAATTAACACAGCGAAAGAGTTAATAGCTAGACCTATACCATGGAAATAGAAGCACCAAAAAACATCAACCCTATCGATTAGAAGTGAAGCATTATGCTTGATTGAGCTTTATTTTAGAATCTCTTTATAAAAGTTGTCTGCCTTTGAGTCACTTGTAGATAGGAAAGAACATACCAGTGTGTTCAAATATTTAAAACAAATTGGAAATAAATAAAATAAGCATATATCAATTCCATGAGTGAGCTATAAGTTTTAGGGAAAGTGTACATTTAGATGTTTAGTGGTGTATGGCCCATTTCTACTAGTTACTATAATTAAGGGAAATAGGTTAAGTCACTTAATAGTTACTTCACACTGTATATAATGAAAATTTTAATATCCATAAAAATGTGGGACTTTTTCTCTCTGTCCTCGATAGATATGAAGTTGAAACTCCCTTCTAAAGCTTGAGATAAGCACACATCCTATTCCTAAATTACCTAATAAAGTAAATTATAGAGATGAAGGTGGTCTTTGACAAAATGCAGATCTATATCGTTAGGACGAAAGAACAAATTGTGCACAGCCACTAATATTTATCTCTGGCAAATAAAACTTGCATTGCATCATTTTTCAAGGAGTTCAGAACTATATATTCTATAAATATAGCATCCTGAGTTGAGGATTAACATTGCAACATAGACAGATTAGGTCCCTTCACGACTGAAAGGGCTCAAAATGGATTCAGCTCTGAAAGAGCTCAAAATGGATTTAGCTCTGCTAGCTCTGCATGCTGTGCACAGTCTCTCACCACTGCCTCAAGAAGAGACACATTTAAATGCAGAGTCCTCTACTCCATCATGCACTTAGAAAATTCCCCCTCATAGGCTGGGGCTGGTGTGTGAGAGTACGTGCATGTTTTAGGTAGGAAAGCCTCCCAATTAATTTTCATTGTCTGTCAGGTTTGGAAACACTTCATGAAGCCATTCTTTCTGAAAGAAGTCTATTCGATTTTTGGTAAGCACCAGGTATTCACATGGGTTTTCTCTCTTGACCTTTGTAAATGTCTAAATTTTCAAATATGGACAGGCGTCAGACTTTGATCTGACCTTATTTTTGTTGAGAATCATGTGTTTCCTGTTCATAAGCTTCATGGTACACCTTGGTATACTTTTCACATTTATTAAAATTTTCTCCCACTGGATAGCCATTTTCTTTCTCTCTTTCTTTCT
>NW_017732562.1:121089-167490 GCF_001890085.2 Hipposideros armiger
TCTCTCTTTCTTTCTTTCTTCTGGGAATCAGGAGCCAAGAATGATGGTGATGGGTTAAACGATGGAAATGTTGATCAATTATCTTTCTCCCTGACTAACTCACTACTACACACCAACACTGATATTGTGCACAGGCAAATTTGTGCTCAGCCAAATTACAAAATAACAGATGTAATTACCTAATATTTTTTAAATAACCACAAGCAGAAATGTTAAATCCATAAATTTCAGTGGTCTACCCTAGATCTATTGTCCTGGAAAGGTATTCTCCCTGACTTGAGTTAGCTCTGAGGGCCTCGTGAGCAGGCCCATGAGCCCCGGCAAATTCCCTCCTGCTGTGAAAAGATATTCTCTCTTTGTTGTTCCTTATGCATATTGTTCACTAACAACAACTGAAGAGATGTCATTGTTTTGAAGTTAAAAATGTCACGTTATTTCTCTCCAAGAGTGTTTGTTTTTATAGCATGGGCTTTGAGATGGCTCTGATATGCTTTGCATTTCTCATGTTGTTCTTTATCCCCTGAAAGCAGGTTTTTTTGTTTGTTTGTTTTTGTGTGATTTTCACAGCTTCCCTGCTCAACTCTAGTTCCTTCCCCTCAAATCCCACTGGCTAGAGCTACATAGGCAGCCAAAGACCAACCTTGGCTCACTTAGGGACACATACTACCTACAGAAGCGCTCTGGAATTTGTCTTACCAAGGATTAAAACAAATCCCTTAAATAGCAGTGATTTCTCAGAGAGAAAAAGCACTGTCAGCAATTTTTGCATTGCCATCTGGTTTTACTGAGGTTACACACATTTTTATATTCATGGGCATAAAAATGGACATAGAGGTAAGAGGCACTGGGACGCTAGGAAAATTGCTACAAAGCAGACAGGGCTATTCCTGACATTTATTTCACAGACTATGTGGCCTTAGAGTTCAATCCCCTCATTGTGTTGACTAAGTAATAGCTTAGTCAAGATGTTAAATGAGATGTTAAATGAGAGATGTTAAATGACTAGGTTGGGTCAGTTTCAAGGACAAGCTATGCCAATTACTGTGTGATTTTGATCTAACAACTTAAACTCAGTGCCTCAATGTTCTCATGTGTAAAATGGAAATGGTGTTATCACCTAATTCATTGAATTGCTGTGAAGGTTAAAAAAGATATTGAACATCAAGGATTTAGTGCAGTGCCTGTCATATTTTAATCAGTGTTCTCTATAATAATTATTATTTCTAGTATCACTAAAACAGATCTTCTGACCCTAGCCAGCAGAGGGCTTCTTCTATCACTCTATCATGTTCTCCTGATAAAATATCCTTCCAAGGCTTGTTACTGTGGTGAGGACAGAGCCCTGGTGACACCAGACTAGACCTGGTTTCTAGTCCCAGCTGGATACTAACTAGTCATATGACCTTAGTAAATTAATCCAACTTCTTTTTACCTTTATTTCCTTGTATTCAACATAAAGACTAGGAAATACAAACACTTGAAGAACTCTGTCCCCTCTAACAGGTCTGGGTCTACAAATGTGAAACAAGCCATGTACCCGCCTATGTACCCTCTTGCTGCAGGCTATTGGTTATTACTACAGCCTCAAATTCCTCAGCTTCCCCCACAGAATAATCCCATCTTATACAAGAAACAAAGCACTGAGAATGTTCGCCTTCTTGCCCCTGTTAGTGGAATATGGTGAGGTAAAGTGGATTTATCTGAGCACTGGGGAAATATGGGGGATAGTGAGAACATGTTTTTAGTTTTTCCTGAAAAAGTACACAAAAGGCCATGAGCTTAATGCAGCAGAATGAGCTAGATACCATGGAATCAGAAATTGATGTAGAGTAATAAAATATTAGAGTTTGTTAGTAGAAAAAAATCCTGACAATAATAGCCATGAATTCAATTACCAAACAGTTTTTGGATTATCTACCTTAGAAACTTTAAAACAGGTTAATTTTCCTGAGATGGTTTAAGTACAACTCTGTCCAATGCCAAAAGCATGATATTCTGTATTCATTCATGAGCTCATCTTGCACTGAGTGCCTGCTGCTAAGCAAGACTTCTCACAATCTGTTTCGCTTCTAAAATTCTCCAGTTTTAGTAAGAGGAATATTGCTTCATCTCCAAAACAGTTCATCTCTCACATTTTCAGACTGGTATTCATTTGTAGATTTCTACCAATCAATTGCTTTTGTGCTGTGCTGCTGATCATTAAAAAATAATCTATAGGCTAAAAGTGATCGGTTTTTTAAAAATCTGGTTTACTAATCAACTTTTTGTAAAGACTGAGGGACTAAAGTTTCAACTTTGCATTTGGATCAGAAAATGTCAGAGGCATGGCTAGCTGTGGGATATTTATTCTCCACATTTTTTTCAATAGAAACTGTGCAAGTTTGTTTTTGTTACCTCAGTAATAATACAGCTTTGCTTCGACTTTCTAGATTTGTAACAATAGTACAGAATGGGTTGTAATAAAAAGCAAAGTGTGGCTAGTGTAATGGAATATTGTAGGAAGTCTCTCAACTTTATCCTTTTTTCTTGTCTTTTGTGGTATTTCCATTAATATCACATTATAATAAATATTATAGGTTACTTAAATATGATCATATTTTCTTTTCAATGAAAATTGGAAATTTCTGAGACGTCTTTATAGAAGTTTCCTCCCCTTCTGACAGAAACTAGAATTATCCAGTATTCTCCTAAAAGATCTTGATTATAGTCATTTTTTTGTGCAGTGATGTATAAACATAATATTATTATAATTATATACATAATGAGCTATATAATGATGTCAACTCATGGATTATAAACCTTTCTATTTAAATTAAATACTGGTTCAAATGAACTAAATCATTTTAGATTGGATAGTTGAAAAGATTCATGAGTCAGAAGGTATGTTATAAAGGCCGTTGATGGCATCACATATTTCAACATTGCTGACCGTTAATCCATCAGAGATTTTCTGTATAAGCATGGCTGCATGGAGAGGTGTGTGAATACCTCTGTATGTGAATGAGCATGAATTGGATGAATATGAAGCTGGTGTATCAAAGTTTTTGATAAGAAAAATGAATATTCAGATTTCATAGCTCTAATGAAAGCTACCTACCTACCTTATTTAAGAGGTAACTCATTCCCTATGCATCTTTTGTGCTTTTATAGTTCAGGGGAGTCAGTGTGGCCAAAGGAACTTGGGAGTGATTATTCTAATATGACTGTGTATATTTGTACAAATATATCATGTATTTTTGTATAATTGTTCCTCCCTCTTCAAGCTTTCTTGTTTACCAAAGAGAGATTCATTTTGCTCTCAAATAATGAGAAGTTACCTGACAGATATCCTAGCATACTTCTAAAAGAGAAATATTGATAAATGATGCTAATATTTAATGTAAATTGATTGATGAACCCACTGAATTAAAACCTTAAAGTAAATTTGGACTTAGAATCTTATTAGCAGGTCTTCTATGAATATATCATGTTCCTACTATGTCTCAAGAGAATAAGTTTGAAATTCCAAGAAAATGGCCTAAGTCTTTTTCATCATCTCTACTATGGCTTCCCATATTGTTCTTCTACTACTAAGGCTTGATTGACAAATAAGCATCTATATTCTCAAGATCATTCTTTGTCATAATTAATTCGTTCAGTACAAAATTACTGTTTCTCCCCATATGTCTCATTCTGGCCCTAAAGTCTTCAGCAGCAGCATCACATGATACCCCACATGCATCCTATTTGTGGGTCACTCTGATTTCTTTTCCACAAGCCTCTATACTCCTTCCCTCGTGTGTCTGCATTTTATACCCCTCCCTTAGATCTTTCCTCTCCGTCACTCCCTTTCCTTCTTTTCTGCTCTCCTTCTTTTTATCCTTCCATGAACACTTATTGGGGATTTTTATTGAAATGTTTTAAGAAATCAGGGCCCACTACCTGATATGTAGTAGGCATTTGATAAAGACTTGTGGAACAAATGAGGAATAATTCATGTTCATTTTAGAAGGATAACCTGGTTTCTATCACATTATATTTAATTGAAACTATTCATTTTTCTGTCTGATTTATTTCACTCAGCATAATAATCTCAAGATCCGTCCATGTTGTCACAAATGGTATTATTTCACTTTTTCTTATGGCAGAATAGTATTCCATTGTGTATATGTACCACATCTTCTTTATCCAATCATCTATTGAAGGACACTTTGGTTGTTTCCATGTCTTGGCCACCGTAGATAAAGCTGCAATTAACATCAGAGCATCTATATCTTTACAGATAAATGGTTTCAGATTTTTTGAGTAGATACCAGGAGAAACAGAAAAAGTTGAGAACCATATGATTTCACTGGTATGTGGCATATAAAACTGGAAACAACAAAGGAACAAGACAAACAAATGAAGAAACAAAAACTCATAGACACAGACAATAGTTTAGTGGTTACCAGAGGGTAAGGGGAGAGAGGGTGGTAGATGAGGGTAAAAGGGATCAAATATATGGTGATGGAAGGAGAACTGACTCTGGGTAGTGAACACACAACATGATATATAGATGATGCATTACAGAATTGTACACTTGAAACCTAGGTAACTTTACTAACAATTGTCACCCCAATAAACTTTAATTAAAAAAGAAATTATTTGTTTTTGTTGATTTTAAAATCAACATGGCTGTACATGGCTCAGTATTGTATCTTTCACATGGTGGGCTTAGGTCACAAGCCCTCTGCCGATAGCTGGGGACTGAATCCCTGTTTAATGCTGTATGCACCAGTTGTTATTCTGTGTTTTTCTTACATCAAAAGATGCACTTCATTTCTGTGAATTTTTTGGGTTACTGGACAATGTGGGTTCAGAATTCCATGTGTAATTTACACATATGTTTTTAAGTTTTTATTGAAAAAATAATTGTAAACATGCATTAGAGTTGCAAAGATAGCAGAGTACATCCTTATGTATAACCTCCGCCTAGAATTCCCTATTGCTAACACCTTACATAATCATGGTATAATTCTCAAAATTAAAAATTTATATTAATATAGTATAATTAATATAGTATACATAATTAATTAACACAATTAATCAATAAAATTAATGTCAATGTTATTAAGTAAGCTACAGACTTGATTCAGGTTTTCCAAGTTTTACCACTAATGTCCATTTTCTATTTCAGGATCCAATCTGGGACACCACAAATTATTTTCATTTTTCCTTAGTCTCCTCCAATCTTTCAAAGTTCATCCATCTATCTTTACTTTGTTTTATGATCTTGATACTTGTGAAGTATTTCCAGATTTCTTCCTCCATTATAAGTTACTATTTCCTCTTTACACACTGTATTCTTTGAAAGCAAGTCACTAAATCCAGCCCATTCTCAAGGGAAGGAGATTAAGCTCTGCCTCCTAGAGGAAGAAATGACAAAGAATTTGTGGATAGATGTTAAAATCACCACAGTAATTAGTATTTTGGAGGAGGTACTTTGAAGCTTTGCAAATACTCTGTTTTTCCTCAAAGTTTCACACACTAATTTTAGAACTCATCAATAAATTGTTGCCTACAGCAATTAATGCCATAGTGATATAATGGTGATTTTCTGTTTCTCTAATTTACCCACATTTATTGATTGTAATTCTTCTGTATGGAAGACTTGTCCCTTCTCCCCCCTTTGTTTATTTATTCGACCACTTATATTTGCATGGACTCATGCATATTTATTTTATTCTTTGTGTTAGCATCCAGATCTATCATTATTTCTTTTATTGCTACAATTTTTCCAGCTTTGACCATTGGGAGCTTTTTTAAGTTAGCCTCTGTGTGCTTTTCATATCACCCATGATTTGTTTATGGGGGAGAGGTGATGGTAGTTATGCCCTTTTTTTACCTTTTAGCACTTTTCCCTTTCCCCGTTCTGTAAACAGCAATTTCTCCAAGGAATTCCAATTCCTTTTAATGGAGAGTGTTATTTAGAATCCAGGGTCTAGGCACTAAATGTGCTGGGGTCACTGCTTCTAGTCCCTTTCACCAGATAGGAAATTATGTATGTATATTAATGCATGTGTATACACTTATCTATATTTCTGTCTATTATCTATTAAAATAAACACGACTATTTATAGCTTCATTTTCCAAAATTGAGACCCTCAATCTTATTATGTACAATATATTTCCTTACTTGTTCAGCCCTACTGCATATGTAAAGTCAATTTCAGAGTTGCAATCCTGAACCCTGTGGGAAACAAATCTACAAACTAGAATAGTGTTTGTGTACAGTCCTTATTGTCTTTAGCCTCATAATATCTAGTCAAAACTCTATTTTCCAAAGTTGCTTAGTCAGCAACTTTCTTCCCCAACCCCCTCAGTGTGATTATGTATACATCTGTAATACAATTAGATTCGTTTGTTATGGTCTGCATTCTATCTTGGATTCCTCCCATGTCCTGGTTGACTTTTCTCTTTTTTTTCACTTAAGTAGAGTTTAATTCACTATTTGTGGTATATAGTTCTATAGTTTTTGGGTTTTTTTTTTTAACATTTTATTGGGGAATTGGGGGAGGGAACAGCGTTGGGGAATCAGGGAAGTGGAATAGACAAGTTGCTGTCCTTTTGTTCTTCAGTCTAGTTGTGGAGGACGTTGCTTCACTGGCCCATGTTGGTATTATCATTGCGCTCTTTCCAGCTGAGGCAGATTAGTCGCCAGCCACTGGATGCCACCCATGGCAGCTCTTGACAGCTCACACTGTCTGGGGACCACTCATGATAGCTTATGGCAGCCCATTGCAGCTTCACTGCCCACTATGCCATTGCTGGTGACTCCCGGCAGCCCAGCTCCAGGCTGAGCTGTTGTTCACCATCTTAGCTATAAAAGGCGCAGCATCACTGGCCCTAATGTGGGATCCGAACTGGGGCCCTGCTGCTCAAAGCTGGCATCCCAAGCCAATTCTTAACCAACACATCACTCAGCTGGCCCAAGTTCTACAAGTTTTGACAAATACAGAGAGTTATGTATCTACTACCACAGTATCATACACGATGTTCTAGTAAATCCAAAATTTCCCTCATGCTGGCAATCATCAATATGTTCTCTGTCTATGAGTTTGTTTGTGTTTTGCTTGTTTATTTTGTTTTTAGATTCCATATGTAAGTGAAATCACATTGCATCTCTCTTACATTCCACTCAGCATGGTACACTCCAGGTGTCAAGAAACCATCCCGTTCCATGGCCGAGCAATATTTGGCCAGTGTATATATGTTCCCCCTCCTCTTTATCCATTTATCCGTCGATGGACACCCAGGCTGCCTCCACATCTTGGCTATTGTAAACATTGCTGCAGTGAACATACAGATGCACATGTCCCTTCGAAGTAGCATTTTGGGTTTCTTCAGATAAATACCCCGAAATTGGATAACTGGGTCCTTCTTTGTCTCTTGTTATAGCCTTTGTTTTGAAGTCTGTTTTGTCTGGTCTAAGTATTGCTACCCCAGGTTTTTTTTTTTTTTGCTTCCATTTTCATGAAATATCTTTTTGCATCCCTTTACTTTTAGTCTGTATGTGTCTTTCAATCTGAAGTGATTCTCTTGTAGGCAGCATATGTAAGGGTTTTGTTTGCTTATCCATTCACCCCATCTTTTGAGTGGAACATTTAATCCATTTACATTGGAAGTAATTATTGATAGACATGTAGCTATTGTCATTTTATTACTCATAATTTTGATCTCCCTTTCCCCCATCTTAAAGTAGTCCCTCTAACATTCTTTGTAATACTGGTTTGGTGGTGATGAACTCCTTTAGCTTTATCTTGTCTGGGAAGCTCTTTATCTGTCCTCAATTCTAAATGATAGATTTACTGGTTAAAGTAATCTTGGTTACAGATCCTTGCTTTTTATCACATTGAACATTTTGTGTCAATCCCTTCTGGCCTGCAAAGTTTCTGTTGAGAAATCATCGGACCATCTTATGGGAGCGCCCTGGTAGGTAACTAACTGATTGTCTCTTGCTGCTTTTAGGATTTTCTCTTTCTCTTTAGCCTTTGCCATTCTAATTATAATCTGTCTTGCTTTGGGTGTAATTGGGTTCATCTTGTTTGGGACTCTGTGCTTCCTGGACTTGTATGTCTAGTTCCTTCTCCAGGTTAGGAAAGTTTTCAGTCACTATTTCTTCAAATAGATTCTCAATTTTTTGCTTTTCTCTCTTCTCCTGGTACTTCTATGATGTGAGCATTGTTAAGCTTGATGTTCTCCCAAAGGTCTCTTAAACTATCCTCACTTTTTTTGGATTCTTTTTTCTTTTTGCTGTTCTGATTGGGTGTTTTCTGCTACCTTGACTTCCAAATTGCTGATTCGATCTTCTGCTTCATCGAGTCTGCTGGTGATTCCTTCTAGTGCATTCTTTGTTTCTATTATTGTATTCTTCACTTCTTACTGGTTCTTTTCTATGGTTTCTATGTCTTTTTATATGCTTGCTATCTCTTTGCTGAAGTTCTCACTAAGTTCATTGAGCATTCTTATAACTATTGTTTTGAACTCTCTCTCTGGTAGGTTGCTTGCCTCCGTTTTGTTTAGTTCTGTTTCTGGAGTTTTCTTCTGTTCCTTCATTTGGGACTTTTTTCCTTGTTTCCTCATTTTGGCTGCCTCTCTGTTTGTTTCTATGTATTAAGTAGACCTGCTATGTCTCCCGGTGTTGACTGGGTGGCCTTATGTAGTAAGTGCCCTGGCACAGTCTCCCTAGTCACCTGCTCTGGGTACTCCAGGAGTGTTATAGTTGAGCCTTGATTGCTATTGGCACATCAATGGGTGGGATTGACCCTCAGGCTGATTGGCTGAGATTTGGCCATGTCCACAGCTTCCAGGCTTCTGTGTGGGGGTCTTACCCCACTGATTAGGTTTCACCCCAATGAGCTCTGGTACCTGTTGAGACCATTGTTTGGGTGTGTCACTTGTGGGTTAATTGGGTGGTGCTCTGCTGTGGCCTGAAGGCAACCTCCAAGTATGTTGGTTCTAGGGCCTCTTGCAAGGGACTCTGATGCAGGTCTAGGTCAGCCACTACCTGTGACTGGCCAGGGATACCAGGCAGAAGCTACAAAGTGGTCCACATTTGTTCACTGCTTGTGCTAACCCTGAAGGTGTGTGTAAGAGGCCACACTGTGAACCAAAGGTGGTTGCCACCAGTACTGGGCCTGGGGTAGCTCCACACAAAGTCAGGACACCCAGAGGCCTGCTGCCACCTGCCAGTTTCTGTATGGTTCAGTTGCTGATAAAGCCTCATACAGTATGCAGTTAGGTGAGGCTAGGTCTCAGGGAGTCACTAGAGTAGGAAGAGTTGTGGTTACCATGTTCATGTAAGTTTTGGGGACTCCGATAGTTTTTCAAGAAAGAGTACAATGCAGGCAGGGCTGGCTACTCAAGAGAAAGTGCCTCTGGTGGTGCACAAGTTGGGTGAGGCAGGATCCTAGCTGAGTCAGCAGGGCCGAACCATGGAGCTCACCAGCACAGTCAAATTCAGATTTGGTCTAGGGGGAATGGGGAGCTCAACAGAGGAAAGACGGTGCCTGCCTGCTGGCTGCACAGGAGGAGGACCCACACAGGGAAAATGCCAACTGTCCTTTAGCCCTCACTGCACTGAAGCCGTACACCTCAGTCTGCCCCCCATATGTCTCTGATGCCCCCTGAGTTACTGTCCCTCCTCTGGTGCCCAAGGTGAGTGCCTGGGAGTGAGTGAGTCTGTGTGTGGGCCCTTTAAGAGGACATCTGGGTTTCCCAAAGCCTTCTGTACCACCTGGATGGTCGGAATCCCCACTGTTTTTCACAGCCAGATGTTGTGGGGGCTCCTCTTCCTGGCACCTGTGCTCTGGGCTGGGGAGGCTGGTGTGGAGCTGGTTTCTCTCGCTTCTTCTCCAGGAGGAACTTCCATGGCCAAGATATCCCTTCTGGTTCTCAACCAACCCACAGAGGTTTGGGACCTGCCTGTTTTATGTCTCCACCTGTCCTACCACTCTCGACATAGCTTCTTTATATACTTCTTTATGAAGTATATAAAGAAGTATATATGAAGTATACTTCATAGTGTTCAGCCAGACTTCAGATGATTGTTTTATAGTTTAGTTGTAATTTTAATGTACTCACAGAAGAAAGCATGCAGTGTTTACTCTGCCATCATGGATCTCTCCACAACTATTACATTTTTTAATGAGATTTTGTAGTTTTCAACACATAGATACTGTACATATTTTCTTCTTACACACACACTTGCTTTTTTGCTCATTCAGTTGCTATTGGGAATGATGAACTATTCACATTATCTGTTTCATTCTAAATTACTTTTGATAGTTTGTATCTTTAAGGGATTTATCAATTTCACCTCAGTTTTCAAATTTATGGAGATAGAGTTGTTCATAGTATTCCATCATTATTCTGTTAATGTCTCTGGGGTCACTACTGATATGCCCACCTTCATTTGTCATATTGGCAATTTGTATTTTCTTTTCTTCTTTTTTGATTCAGTCTAGCTAGAGTTTTATCAATTTTATCGATCTTTTCTGAGAACCAGCTTTTGGTTTCATGTCTTTTCTTATTATTTTTCTATTTTCAATTTCATGATTTCTGCTCTAATAAATATTTAATAAATAAATAATATTATTGCCTTCTTCTTGCTTGCTTTTGTTTTAAACTGATCTTTTTTCTCTGGTTTCTTCTTGTGAAAGCTTAGGTTAATAATTTCAGATTTTCTTCTTTATTGTAAGCCTTAATGCTACAAACTTACCTGTAAGTGCTGCTTTAGCTCTGCCCCATAACTTTGTATGATGTATTTTTATTTTTATTCAATTCAAAATATTTAAATTTTTTCTTGTCACTCCCTCTTTGATCTATGGATTATTTTCAAGTGTGCTGTTTATTTTCCAAATGCTTGGGATTTTCCATACATCTCTTTGTTATTGATTTAGAGTTTAATCCCATTATGATCTGAGAACATACTTTGTATAATTTCTACTTTTCTAAATTTGTTAAGGTTTGTTTTATACCCAGAATATAGTCTATTGTGGTGAATACTTCATGTGCACTTGAAAAAAATGTCTATTATGCAGTTGTTGGGTGGAATGTTCTATAAATGTCAGTTAAGTCAAGTTGGCAGATACTATTGTTCAGATCATCTATGTCTCTACTTATTTTTTGCCTACTTGTTCTATCGATTATTGAGAGAGGAATGATATGAAGTCTCAACTGTAGTTGTGGATTTCTCTAATTCTCTTTTCAGTTAGTTTTTACCTCATGTAATTTGAATCTCTGTTAAATGTGCACACATTTAGGATGGTTCCTGTTCTCCTCTTTGCCAGCTTCATCAAGGAAGTTTTCTCAGGATTCTCACCAAACCTGTCTGAGTGCCTGATAGAGTTCATAGAGAGGAATCCTATAAAGAGTGCAGAATCTTCCTGTTCTGCATCCCTAGATAGTCTACATTCAGTCTTTAGCAATTTGATAAAAAAACATTTTTAGCTGACTCTTCTTAGCAGATTTGCTCCAGGTAACCAAATATTTGGATTCTGTTGCCCCCTGTAGGTGCCTTTCTTCCCCCAGATTTCATCATCATTGGTTGCTCTCCAATCTCAGTTTTCTCATAAGTTTAATAAAAGTTATTAATTTGCTGTTTGTTCAGTTTTTTCCTTGTTGTTAAATGGGACTGACACTTATGACATCCCCAAACTGAAACTAGGTTCTTCATAAATATTTTTGAGACTTGAAAAGCTCTATTTTTGTTGTTGCCACCATCTCACTGATAGTATTGGGCTTCTCTTGTTTGTAGGAATCATGCTTTCTTGAAGCTCTCTGCTGGCAGAATATTACTTATATTTTTTGGATACTTATAAACATTGATTTTTCACAATAAAAATTATGTACTTCTCTTCCATATTCATATGTATCTGTACTGTGTGTCTATACATTGGTGCTTTTTTGGAAACAAACTACTTGTAAATTTCTGTGCCAGGATGGGTCTCACTCTTGAGTACATGTTAAATAAGGGTGGTGATGATCTCAGTGATAGCTGTGGTAAACATCACTCACTCTTACAGTGTCCAAAACAATATTTTTCTAATATTAATCTTAGCTCTTCTGTCTCCTAATCAGGATGTGTGTTGTACTTAGATAATAGAAATAATTCTTAGGAATATTTTTTATTTTACTTTTTGTAGGACTAAATCATTGTTAGTCACAGCATGGTAATATGCAACTGAAGAATTACTTAACTCTAAAAAGGCATAAATATCAATTATCTTTTTTTTTTTAAAGATTTTTATTGGGGAATTGGGGGGATGGGAACAGTGCTGGGGAATTGGGGGAAGGGGAACAAACAAGTTGCTGTCGTTTTGTTCTTCAGTCTAGTTGTGGAGGACGTTGCTTCACTGGCCCAAGTTGGCACCATCATTGCGCTCTTCCCGGGCGAGGCAGATCAGTCGCCGGCTTCTGGATGGCCGCTCACTGCGGCTGCTGGCCGCTCACGCTGGCTGCTGGCTACATACGGTAGCCCATGGCAACCCACTGTCGCCGGCGACTCACGGCAGCCCAGCTCCAGGTTGAGCTGTTGTTCAGCATCTTAGCTGTGGAGGGCAGTGTCACTGGCCCTCATATGTGGGATCCGAACCGGGGCCCTCTGGCATCCCAAGCCAGTTCTTAACCATCGCGCCACTCAGCCGGCCCCTCAATTATCTTAATATTCAATAATGAATGCAAATTTTTAGTTATAGTTCATCTAATCATATAATCTTATGCCATTTGAAAATCAATTTAAAATTGTAAAATAAAACTGTAAACAAATAATAGTTTTTGCATAGAAGCTGACCCCAAGACATTGTGTTGTTAAGCAGTGATTGACACAAAGCAAATTTATTTTCTAATAGCTTGGCTTGATGAAAAGGGATTAGAGAAATATGGGAATTCTGTTTTTATTGCTTGAGGCAATCTCATTTGCAAAACCATTTCAAACCAAAGCCCATCTATCACTATGGAAATAACCTAGAGTAATTTTTTCAATATTGATATGGTAGCATTGAGGCAATAATTCCTATTGAAAGGTCACCTTCTATTGCTTTATTCTTTCTTTATCTCCTTTATACATCCAGTGTACACAAACTCCCATTCATGAAGCTATTTTTCCTATCTGCTGGGTTTTCTGATGGACACAGACAGAAAATAATACAATTTGAATAACCTTTTAATATTGTAAAATAGTAAAAAACAATAATTGTAAAATAATTCAGAAGATAAAGAAAGGCCTTTTTGATAGCATATCCATTTGTATAATATGTAGAGTAATAAGAATGGAACTAGGTGAACTTTTGATGAAAGGCAGTTGTAAATACTTAAGCATTATTTGGAATTCAAAAACTCTGGACTCTTAAGTGTTTCTCATCACTTTGTATAGTGAGGTAATAAGTGCCTTGTTAAAATACATAGTTCTGTAGAGAACTACTTGCATCATGACTTAGCTGAAATCACAAATTATTAACTTTTTAGTGAATAGTAGAAATATCAGTAGGAAAGGATATATGAGTGATTCCACCTAGTGAGTGTAATTGACTGTCAACCCCCCTGCCATCTTTGCCCACCTGAGGCCAATGCCCAAGTCATTGTTAACTTCCTGTGTGAGCTTCTTAGGCCCTAAAAAGCCAATGAGGTTGTTAATAGAAACAAAGCATGAAATTGCTCATCAAAAATGGTTGATAATTGCTAAACTATTTATGTTTCTTTTGGGGAAGTGCTTCAGTAAAGG
The DNA here is from genome assembly GCF_001890085.2 of Hipposideros armiger. Classification (NCBI taxonomy): domain Eukaryota; kingdom Metazoa; phylum Chordata; class Mammalia; order Chiroptera; family Hipposideridae; genus Hipposideros; species Hipposideros armiger. The sequence goes on from NW_017732562.1 coordinate 134,831, forward strand.
GTCTCTCTGAAGTTCCAGACATTCAGTGCACCCCCAAAGAGTGTGATAAAAGCAAACTGCAAACTCAGTAACCCAATTTTCCCACCCTCATTGACAATGTACTGTGTTTCACCTCTCAGAATAATGCGAAGATTAGTATGAGTACAAGCTTGATCCTCATAAAAAATTGCTTATTTGTGTTTTTCCTAAAGAGCTGGGAAATAATAGTTTATATTTAAAATGTTTTCTCTTTTGATTCCTGCAGATACCTACACCCCATTTATATTAACAAAGTGCTTAATTAAGCCAAAGAGATAACAATATCAGGAAGAATATGAAAACAATATTTGGCTTTAAAAATCCAAGTAAGGGTGATCCATCTGAGATAATCAACTATGAAATATTTTATACAGAATGTATGCTTTTTGCATCCTCAAATGTGCTTCATAATATGTCATGTTTTACTTGAATGAAATTATGATCCCTAGATTAAAATAATAGTAATAAAACAATAGAACATTATATTTGTAATCGGTAATTATGTAGTCATCAAATAAATGGCCAGTATCTAGGGAATAAGCACTTATATGAGCTATGATTACTAAAGATGTAATTATGATGAGAGACAAACCCCTCTTAGTTATGCCTTCTTTTTTCTTTTTAAGATTGGCATTTACATAACACAGTCCCTAATTCATAGAGAATGTTTGTTTAGGTCTGAGAATGTGTATCATTATGCACAATTTAATTCAGGAAACCTTAGCTTTCATGGATTTGACATTCTCAATTTCAACCTAGTGACTAGTGGCTAGGACAGTGGCTAACTGTAATTACTCTACATCATGAATATAAATCATTTGCTGCAGTGTTTCTGTGCAGGAATCTAGATTGGTTGGCATTGAATTCTAGTGTCATGACATGCAGGGTCTCATGTCTGGTGGGAGATGCTCTGTGTCCTGAAATAAAAGATAAAAATACCTGCTGTTGATAATGATGGAACTAAGGAAACATAGTTGCTATGGTCTCAATGTTTGTGTTCCTGTAAAATGTATACGTTGAAATCCTCAAAGTAATGGCATCAGTAGATAGGGAGTTTAGGAGATGCTTAAGTCATCAGAGTGAAGCCCTCATGAACAGGATTAGTGCCTTATAAAAATGGCTCCAGGGAGCTCCCTAGCCCTTTAGGCCATGTGAGGATACACGGAGAATTTCTGCATGTGGCCCAGAAGAGAGCCAACTATGCTGATAGCCTTACTTCCAGCCTCTGGAACTATGAGAAATAAATTTCTGCTGTTTAAAAGTCACCCAGTCTGTGATGTTTTCTTACAGCAGCCAGAATGACTAAGACATTAGTAAACACGGAAAAACTAAACAGCGGGGAAAACTATATACTAAAGTTGTTTGATCAAATTTGGGAATTCTCGAAGTTCTCAGAGCATGAGACTTTGAATACTAAGGGACTTTCGTGACCTTGCTACACATGTGAATTGAGCCCCATAGTATGCTTTTCTTAAAAATCTGACCATCAAAATTGTGTTTTAACTGGCCCATGTGACATAAGAATTTGACCTTAGAGATAATAGCACTTTTACAAATATTCTATTTAGCAAAAACACCTAGACTTTAAAGCTGTTATTTTCTATCAGTCTCTGGGGATGTTTTATGTTTTCTCAGATTCTGGATAATTCTGAATGTTTGGTAGTCACAGAGAAGTGCAGATAAATAAGACAAGACTCCAACTATTGAAAAGAATATGATGGACCATAATTTGCAAGGAGGTCCCATGAAACATGCCCAGGAGATTCATTTTCTGTTTTACGTTCTTTTTCTTTTTTTGGGGGGGGGGGGTAAAAATTCTCTTTATTTTAAAATTCAAATTACTGATAAAAGCCATCTCTTTCACAAACATTTAAAGATTAAGTTTTCTCTATCTTCTTGGAAATTTCTTTTCTAGGAAGTCAAATCTTACAGAAATGTTTTCCTGGCACCTGTATAATTTTCTTAAAAATGTAAAAATAATCTGTTAAAGGAATGCTATTAATTTTGTTTCAGATATACAGACTTAAGTCTGGATTTATAGGAATTTACAGGGCTGTATATTTAAGTTACAATTAGAATTAAATCTATGGAACACCTCTTGCAACTAACCTCCTTGTAAAGTTGTTAAGTAGGATTTCACCAGAAATATCGCATTTATAATCTTACACATCTAGCATTAATCATGAAATCAGTTTGATTTGATTTATACTAATTTTGCTTTCTAATTATAAGAATTGAATTTATCAATAATTACTCATTTTTTAAAAAAGAAAAAAGTACAACTCTTTGAGAACATCTAATAATCCCCAATTAGTCCAAAGTAAACCTTGGTGATTAAAAGAAGTCAAATAATAAGAATAAGACCCCCAGTTCAGAGTGCACCCTTTCCCAGTAGTTCAAAAGATCTGGCCTCCAGCAAATGCTAAAATTTAATCAGGATCCTCTATTAGTAGCATTTACAGGACACCATTTCACATTTTAACAGCTTTTTACCACTGTCATTGAATAAATAATTATTAGAAATTTAGAATAAAGAAAAAAAAAACCTGGCCACATCAATCCTCTTAGCTTAAAGTGGGGAGTATTTTTTGAAGGTGTTTTTGTTTTTTTTTGTTTTTTGTTTTTAATGGAGACACTGAATTCCTGATATAGCCCAAATGAGTTGATATCTATAAAAGAGTAGAGAAGGAGCTTCTGGTCAAGGTGGCAGAGCAGATAAATGCTGTGGTCACCTCCTCCCATGACCACCACAAAATTACAATGAAACAATAGAACAACCATCATTGAGAATCATCTGAAGTCTAGCTGTACAGAAACCCTATAAATAAGTATATACAACGTGTGATTATAAAAAATATGGTGAATGTTTAAATAAAAACAATTATTACAGTAAAAGGCACATTGCCATTAATCCCCCTCAAACTACATCCCCTCACTTCGAACACACTTATCCCATTATTCTTGACACTTTCTGAAGCAGTTCTGGAAGTCTTCTTTCATGAGAGTCTTTATTCCATCCTCCATTGTGACAATGCTCCGTGTCACACATCACTTCTGGTACAGCAATTTCTGTCAAATAAAAACATTATGGTGTATCTTCATCCACATTTTTCACCAGATATGGCACCACGCTATTCCTGGCTCTTCCCCAAAGTCACAATGACCTGAAAAATAAATGTTTTTAATCAATTCAGGACATCGAGGCAGCCATGGCAGCGCAACTAAAGACATAAAAGAGGACTTCCAGAACTGCTTCAGAAAGTGGCGAGAGTAATGGGATAAGTGTATTCGAAGCCGGGGGGAATATTTTGAGAGGGATTAATGGCAATGTGTCATTTACTATAGTAAATTTTTTTTAATTTAAACATTCACTGTATTTTTTTATTACACCTCATACAGTAAGTAATAACCTGAGACTGGTAGGAGGGGCAGAGACTTGGAATGGGCTGGTCTGACACCAATGTGTGGTGGTTAAAAATTGGGAAGGATATCTCAGCTGTGGAGATCTCCTCATAGGAGCAAGGGATCCCAGCCCCACACCAGTGTCCCCAGCCCAGGGTTCCAGTGCTAGGAAGAGAACACTATCAGTAAAAATCAGTGATTGTAGCTGGGTGAGACTTAGAGTTGCTCAAGTCCCAGGTTCCTCTGGGGTTCCTCTTAAAGGCTTCCACATGGACTTACTTGCTGATGGACTCACTTGTTCTGAACTGCAATGCTGGACAAGTAGCTCAAGAGGCTCCAGGGACACAGAGGGAGGAACTACATTGTCTGGCTTTAGGATGAGGGCTGGAGCTGCAACTTTCTCCCAGACTCAAGTGCTGGCAGAAGCCATTGTTCCTTTGTTCAGCCTTCCCACCATGCATCCTACACAAATAGGCAGGCGCCATAGCCATATCTGTATCTCCATCAACCTACCTAACACCATTTGCTCCACCCTGGTGATTCCCTAAGACCCCTCCCCACTCCACTGTCAGGTACACACACACAAGCAAGCCGCTTCTAGTGTCTTTTCTGCACAAATGGCCTGTCTTGGCTTATGCTGTAGACTTTCCTAAAATCTCTCAAAGGTTCACAAAACCCAAACAAGCAGCATCAGGCTTTGGCATTATTAATATGGGGTCAAAGTACTAGGGTTTAAATCCTTGTCCACCAATTCCTAGATAGGTGACAAGGAAGTGATGATGCTTATTACTTAAGGAAGTGATGATGTTTATTACTGGGCATGTTAGTAAAATTTGCTAAGTCTCAATTTTCTCATCTGTAAAACAGCAGTGATAATAATACCTACTTAGGGGCCGGCCGAGTGGCTCAGTTGGTTAAGAGCTCGCTCAAGAGTTTGAGCTCTGAGCAACAGCGGTTCGAGGCCAGCCAGAGCTGAGCAGCCGCTAAGCTGCCAATAGGTAGCAGGATGGCTCTGCTAAAAAAATAAAAAATAAATAAATAAATAAAAAATACCTACTTATAGAGTTGTTGGGAGAGTTAAATGATATGATGCCAAGTTAAAGTCTTTAACACAGAATCTAGTTCATTTAAGTAAGTGTTCAATTAATGTCCTTTTTTTTATTATTCAACTGAAATGTATGGAGTACCATCTCTGCACTAGTTGATAGTATACACAAATCTCTTCTGTCATCTTGATTGGGAACTAGAAATCTAAACATAGAATTGTATTCGAGGTACATGTTTGTATGCACAGGATTGGAATCTTAAACTACTCCATTTGCTCTGTTAGGTCCCCAACTCCTAAATTCATGAGTTATTTGCGATTTCAATGTAATTGTGACCGTCTGTTTAACTTACTTTAGTTTTTCTGCATTTTCCCTATGAATAAGCATATTTAGAAAGATACCTAGTAAAAGAAGGTAGAATCATCTAAACAAGATAGAGCTTTACCTGTCAACTGACAACCTCTTTTTAAAGCTTGTTTTCAAAGACACAAATGTTCTGAAGTGTCTTAAGAAAAGTCTAAGGCACAACTGATGTATGACTATTTGTATTTATCAGTATTTATGTTTCTTATTCATTATAAAGTCTCCTTTCTGCCACCATTGCATTATAACATAATCTATCCTGAGTTTGTATTCATTTGAATCCCATATTAGGAAAAGGAGAGGGAATTAGAAATGCATGGCCACACAGCCTAATACTCCATGTAATGGGCACCTTTATAATATTTCAATTACTTAAAATTAAATTTCTTTTTCCTAGAAGAATTTTGGGTGTTTTTATTACTGTCAATATTATTTTATATTAGTTTCATGTGTATAATGTAGTGGTTAGACATTTATATAATTTATGAAGTGATCCCCTGATAAACCTAGTTCCCACCTGACACTATACATAGCTATTACAATAGTATTGACTATATTCCTTATACTGTACTTTACATCCCCATGACTATTTTGTAACTACCAATTTGTACTTCTTAATCCCTTCACCTTTTTCACCCTGTCCTCCAACTCCCCTCCCATCTAGTAACCATAAGTTTGTTCTCTGCATCTATGAGTTTATTTCTGTTCTGTTTGTTTATTTATTCTGTTCTTTAGATTCCATACAGAAGTGAGATCATATGGCATTTGTCTCTCTGTGTTTGACTCATTTTACTTAGAATAATACCCTCTAGGTCCATCCTTGTTGTTGCAAATGGTAAGATTTCATTTTTTATGGTTGAGTAATATTCCATTATATATATGTACCACCTCTTCTTTATCCATTTTCCTATTGATGGACATTTTGGTTGCTTTCATATCTTGGCTACTGTAAATAGTGCTGCAATGAACATGGGGGTGCATATGTCTTCTCTTTTTGAATTAGTGTTTTGGATTTCTTCAGGTAAATTCCCAAAAGTGAAATTACTGGGTCATAAGGTAGTTCTATTTTTAATTTTTTGAAGAACCTCCAAACTTTTCCATAGTGGCTACACCAATTTGCAGTTCCACCAAGAGTGCGTAAGGATTCTCTCTTCTCTATATTATCATCAACACTTGTTGTTTGTTGATTTTTTATGATAGCCATTCTGACAGGAGTGAGGTGGTATCTCATTGTGGTTTTAATTTGCATTTCTGATGATTAGTGATGTTGAGCATCTTTTGTTAGTCAGAAAGATATTCCTTAACCAAGATTAAAATTACAGCTGTGAAAAGAATCCCTTGTCCAGAAAGACTCCCTTGTCCAGAGAGACAGACCTAAAGGAAATGTATTGCTAGACCTAATAAGTTCCAAATCTACATAAAACAGACTGACTTTGACTTGTATCTATATTTGGGACCTTTTGAAATGACTTTTTTATGGGATTCTGTTATAAATGTAACCTGTGACAGTTCACTCTCCATGGCTGCTTATGCGTTTTTCTCTTCTCAAAAAAAATGGAAGCAGAAGTGGAAGGCTGGAATGGCTAAGCCTAGAACAAGCTTCACTGTCAACCATTTTCTCACCACATATAATTTTCTATGTCCAGTGGTCTATGGAAAATAATTACTGGGCTTCAAAGACATGAAATAAGAGAACAGCAATGCCTTGCCAAGTGGTCATAAGATGAGGAAAATAAATTATTTTTCAAAAAGTATGATCTAGAAAAAGCAGTTCTTGCTTAATCCAACAATTCTTTATCACAATTTTCCAAAGCTTTCCCTATATTCACCTGAACACTCTTTACAAGTCTAGATCCCTGGGCCTGGTATTGTACTAAGGAATCAAAATGTCCAGGAGATGGGCCTCTGAATTTATAGTTTGAAGAACTCAACTGATTTTTATGATCATTTAAGTATAGGAGACATTGCTATGTAGGCTTAGATAAAAACAAGAGAATAAGCATGTATGTGGAAAAAAACTTTTTGAAAGACAATATATGATATGCTAAAACAGAAGGACAGGAGCCTTCAAATATTTTTCAAGTAGGTTGTGTTCTTCAACAACAGCAAAAAGAACTGAAAGCCAGAATCTAGAGTGACTTTTCTTTATGGAAACACATATGCTATACACAGTTTTGATAAATCTGAGAATTATTATTTTTGAAGATATTAAAAATGGGGCTTTTTTAATCTTTGAAACAATATAATATGGGACTAATTTCTTCCCTCTTTCTACCAGCACTTAATCTTATAAAGACTAGATTTACTGATAATACCAACCTTTTTGTTTCTCAGTAAATGGGTTCCACTGAAATTGGAAAAATGAGGCTTTGGAATCAAAATCATCTGTTATTTTTAAAAGATTTTTATTAAAAGTAGAGCTAACATAACATATTATTTTAGTTTCAGGTATATACCACAGTTATTCAACATTTATATATGTAAAGAAGTGATCACCATAATAAGTCCAGTATCCATCTGAAACCATAATATGCTACCACAATATTATAGACTATATTTCCTATACTGTACATTATATCCCCATTATTTATTTGTTTTATTTGGACATCTTATTCCCCCTTCACCTTTCCCCCCTAGTTAAAAATTTCAATTACAATTCACATTCAATATTATTTTATATTAATTTCAGGTATATAGCATAGTGGTTAAACATTTATATAATTTAAGAAGTGATCCCCCTTGACTAGTCTACTACCCACCTAGTACTATACATAGTTATTACCGTATTACTGACTATATTCACTATACTTTAATTTACTTCCTCATGACTCTTTTGTAACTACAAATTTGTACTTCTTAATCCATTCACTTTTTCACCCTTCCTACCAACCCCCTCCCATCTATCACCCCAATAAATCTAGTACTCATCTGACACCATACATAGTTATTACAATATTACTGACTATTCCTTATGCTATACCCTACATTCCCATGACTACTTTATAACAACAAATTAGTACTTCTTAATCTCTTCCATTTTCACCCACTTCCTCAACCCCTCCCATCTGGCAACTATCAAAATGTTCTCTGTATCTATGCATTTGTTTCTGTTTTGTTTGTTTTGTTCTTTAGATTCCACATATAAATGAAATCACATTGTATCTGTCTTTCTCTATCTGTCAATCTTCACATAGCACAATACCCTCCAGGTTCATCCATGCCACTGTAGGTGGGAAGAACCCATTCCCTTCCATGGCTGAGTGATATTTCATTATATGTATATATATATATATATATATAACCACCTCCTCTCTTTATCCATTCATCTATTGATGGACACCAAGACTGCCTCCACATCTTGGCCATTGTAAACAATGCTGCAATAAACATATGGATGCACACATCCCCTTGAAGTAGTGTTTTGGATTTCTTCTGATAAATATCCAGAAATGGGATTACTGGATCCTTTGTCTCTTGTTATAGCCTTAGTTTTAAAGTCTATTTTGTTTGGTGTAATTATTGCTACCCCTTCTTTTTGTTTGCATGTTGGTTTCCATTTCCATGAAATATCTTTTTCCATCCCTGTGCTTTTAGTCTGTGTGCGTCTTTCAACCTGAACTCAGTCTCTTGTAGGCAGGATATGTAAGGGTGTTGTTTTATTATCCATTCAGCCACCCCTCAGCTCTTTGATTGGAGCATTTAATCCATTTACATCAAAAGTAATTATTGCTAGATATGTAGTTATTGCCATTTTGTTATTCATAGTTCTGACTTTTTTTCCATCTTAAAGAATTCCGTCTAACATTTCTTATACCACTGGTTTGATGGTGAGAAACTCCTTTAGCTTTTTCTGACCTTGGAAGCTCTTTGTCCTTCAATTTTAAATAATAGCCTTGCTGTATAGGGTACTCTTGGTTGTAGGTCCCTGCTTTTTATCACTTTTAATATTTTTTGGTAAAAGTCTCAGAGGACGCCAACGTCAGCCCCTGCCTGCCTGGGGCCTGCAGACCCCCAGTAGTTGTCCAAGAAAGAGTACAATATGGGCAGGGCTGGCTGTTTGCTGAGAATATGCCTTTGGCATTGGGGAGTTGGGTGGCATAGGGTCCCAGTGAGTTACCAGGGTAGAGTGAGCAGAGTGAGCAAAGTTCAGCAGACCAATTCAGATTCAGATTTGGCCATGAACATGGGGGGAGGGCTCAATGCAGGAAAAATGAAGCCCACCTGCCAGCTGCATGGGAGGAAAATCTCATACAGATAAAATGGTGACTGTAGCTCCAGTCCTTACCCTGAAGCCACACAACTCAGTCTCTCCCCGTATATCTCCAAAGTTCCTCAAGTCGTGTCTGTCCGCTGGAGCCCAGAGTGAGTGTCTGCAAGCGAATGAGTCTGTGAATGGGCCCTTTAAAAGGATGTCTGGGTTTCCTGCAGCCTTCTGTCCCACCCAGATGGTCAGAATCCCCACTTTTTTTCACAGCCAGATGTAGTGAGGGCTTCTCTTCCTGACACCAGTGTTCTCAGCTGGGATCCCTTGCTCCTCTGGGAAGGAGACCTTTGTGGCTGAGATATCCCTCCTGATTTTCAGCCACCACACGGAGGTTTGGGGCTGCCAGTTCTGAGTTTCTTCCCCACCTACTAGTCTCGACTTGACTTCTTCTTTATTCTTAATTATAAAACTTCTGTTCAGCTAGGCTTCAGATGGTTCTCCAGTTGACTGTAATATAATTTAGTTGTAATTTTAATGTTCTCATTACAGGAGGGAAGCACAGTGTTAATCTACTCTGCCATCTTGGATCTTTCTTCAAAATTATCTGTTATTTAAATATCTGGCCCTTAAAAAACCCTACTGAAGTAAAATGAGGATGAACGACTGGGTTAACAAGGCTTTTCTGGTCTTTCCTAAGATTTGTAATGAATGGAGGTTTCCTTAGTCAGTAGCTCTACGGGAAAATCCCCGTTGTCCTTTAAAGCCTGAGTGAATATGGAGGCTTTCAAGCAATCACCCTGTGTCCTGTTTTGTGAGTTCTGATGAATCTCCCCCACACTGAACATTTTGTGAAGACCCTCCACTCTCTCCTCTTGTCATCCCATGGCCTGTTGTTGGCTTTGCTATCTACTTGGATTGCTCCTCCCCACTCCCAAATCCTTTCCTGGAAGGCATTTTATAGAAAGGATGGTATAGAGGCCAACTTTCTGTATGTTTTCAATGGTAGTTCAATTTATACATACTGATTTAGTCACTTAGGTTTTATATAAAACCAGATCACTGTTGTTTGCCTTTTAGACTATCCAGTGTCCATGACCTGCTTTTTACCAAAGACAGTGATCTGCTCTCCATGGATCTATTTTTTTCACAAGTGTTTATTAAAAGAATATGGCTTTAATATCCAAGTAAATTTTTACTAATAATTAATTCCACTATTAGATAAACACTCACTGTGACACTTAGGATTAGGCCAGGCTTCCATTTCTGTTTCTTTTTTTGTTTTAAATACAATTCTTACAAAGACCCTTACCTTCTTTTTTTGAAATCCCCATGCTATCCATTTCACAAAGAATTATAGTCTGAAGTGACTTGTAACATAAACCCACAAAGTTAAATTAGGAGGATTTGTGGGTTTTTTAAAATCAAAATATTTTAAAATGTTGATGTTAACACCAAATTTTGGGCACTTTTGAGTGATTTGTAGTTTAATCAGTTATTTAAAATGAATGTATATGCCTTGTTTATTGAAATTTCATAAACTTGTATATTGTGCATTTAGGCAGAAAAAAACAAAACCTAGTAGATTGAAAGGAAAATACAAAGTTTTTCACATTGGATCAAAATTAACCTGAAATATAGAGCCATGTGAATAACTAGAAACTGTTGGGTTATTGAGTTTACCATGGGGGAGAATTCTAGAGTTTTCTGTTGTCAGTCATAAAGCAACATAATAGCTGATATTGTGCAAGTATGTTGTGCATATACAGAGGGTGCCAAAAAATGTATACACATTTTAAGAAAGAAAAAACTGTATTACAATTGTAATACTCATTATATACCGATAACAAAAGATGAATACAAGTCATGCGTATACATTTTTTTGGCACCCCCATTATAAAAGAATGCAGTAAATGCTGTGTTCACCTCTAATGGAGGTGATATTTGGGGTGGGGAGCAAATAGGGGTGAGAACACATAACAACTAACAAGCCTGTTTGTCATAAGCTTCACTTGATATAGGAAAACACTTTCTACTGTTGGGTTTGAAGCCTTCAGGGGAGCAGTCATGGTTGAAGAGGGGCTGTGGGCATGGCTGGGGAGCTCCAAATCCCCATCTGGTAAGTGAGCAACTCTGCTGAGCATGGCTAGCGTGGCTGTGTGGCCCAGACAGAGGCTGGCAGGCATGGGACTGCCACCACCCCACCCTACAGAGGTCGCTATTTGTCTGTCTTCCTTTTCTCCTTCTCCTTTCCCCTTTGTATGATGAAAGAATGCAATGAGAATGGGAGTGGTAGTATCAAAGAAGACTCTAGATTACGCTTGGGATAAAACAGTCTGAGTATATTGCACAGGTTTAGCGCTACATTCCCATTTTTACCCTGTAAGTGATGAAACTGTACTGCTTAAGGCAAAACCTACGATTTGTTTATGATTCTCTTTCTCCTTTTTAATTCTAATCATTCTATGGTGATTAATCTTACAAATACTTTCTAAAATTTCTACACTTCTTGTTCCCCTTTCATGTCTTCTGGTTTTTTTGTTTTGTTTTTAGCTTTCTCCATATCCTCTTCCTTCCCCAGATCTTTCTGCCAGTGCCACTGAATTGTTTCCCTCTCTCCAAATTAAAGGACTGCTAGGACACTTGCCACACATGGCAGACCCTCTGTGCCCTAACCTGTACATTATCTGAGGCTTGGTTCTCTTACTGAGGAACATCATCAGAGCTGCCGCCTGGGGTCTCACTGTAGATCCCTCATCTGCACTCCTGGGATCCATGCACCTGTGTTCCCCTTCCTGACCACACACCAAGGATCAAGTTGCTAGTGCTCTTCCCTGTAGTGACCAATAAACCTCCTTGTCCTCAGAATCAGGAATCCCCTGGCTAGAGAAGACTGGAGGCAATTCAGAGCCCAAGAGCTCCAGGAAAAACCTGGAGCCCTCTGTGAGATTTTCTCAGAAGTTCAGGGCAGGAGGCCCCCTCAGGCCACCTGAGCTCAGGCCAGGCCTCTGTGCTGGTGCTGAGTGATTCCTCCTCCCAAGTTTGGGGGTTCTGGGTATGAGATCACAGAAGGACAGACAGTATGCTTCTGGTCAGGAATGCCAGTCACCTTACTGGACACTCTCCCAACTCAAACAACCACGGCTAAGAACTTGAGGCCCCCACAGGCCCCTTGCTGGCCTTGTGTCGTCTTCCCCGTGGAGCCCTGCCATGGCCTCCCCTGGCATTAAGCCCTAGGTCACGGAGATCCCTGCTCAGGTTCCCACTTCAGCTTCCTTTCAGTCTGTGCCCTAGATACCCTGCAGCGCTCACCTGTCTCATGGTCTGCGCCAGAGGACAAGTGCCCTCCTTCAGGGTAACTAAGTAACTAAATGCCACGTTGGATTTCCTGATGTCTCAGAAAGAATGGCTCCTTAGTCCCCCTTAAATGATCTGGCTGTTCTGCAACTGAACAAACTGACAGTTTGGTGTCCCTGTAGCTACTGAAATGACAGGTCATTCAGTCCTGCAGTTTCCTGGAGTATTTTTAGTCAGCTCCTCATAAACCTTGATGACTGTGAAGTGCCACTCTCTCTGGCTGCTTCAGGGAAAATTTTCCTCTTTGAGAAGAGACTTAGATGGTATGTAGTCTCAAGGCTGAAAAACTCCAAGGACCTCACAAGCAAGGCAGGTAAGTGTCCCTTCTCCCCAGTGAGGATTCAGTGTTCAGCACCTTATGCCCATATATCACGATTGTCTGACCCCATTCTTTCCTTATCCACCCCATGGGCATCAGTCTCTTTTAGAGTCTTTCAGCAGGCTGTAAGGCAGCAGTCTTTCTAAGTGCATAAACATACCTTTGGAGAAACATGGTAGTTTTCAACAGGTACACGGGCTCAGAGAGTTTTTAGATAATTTGTTTCTCTCTGGATTGTCCTAAAATTAATTTACACAGCTCTCCCTTTCTATTATCCCATTTGCAGTTGGGCTTTTTCAACTTTATAGAAAAAAGACATACCCACTTGGAATCCTAATGTTTCATAGCTCTGGGGCTCACATAACTTCCAGGTGTCAAACAAAGTGATAACTCAAATACTGTTGTTGGAAAAATCAGTGGTGCTAATGTATGGGTAATAATTATGGCTAACAAATCTTTTTATAAGCTAGCTGGATTCCAATTCTTTGCTTTCAACAAAATTGAAGGAGGACCTAAGAAAGTTGTCAGGTGATGATTAGAAATTATATTTCATGACAAATGATTTTAAGATTTGGGACATACAACTTGAAAGGATACAATGAATTAAGTAGGTCATTACAAGGAAACTCCTTTCATTTTCCAACTATCTAGGTGAACAAAGTGTTTCAATACTTAATTCTAAAGATAGAGGGAAAAAGGGAACAGAGTTAATATTGACCCTTGTAAATTCCAGCAATAAATTTTCACACACAAGTACATGTAAACAAAGCATTATCAATCTCATTTCTATTGGGTCGTCGAAAAAGTCATGACACATTTTTGCAACGAAGAACAAAAAAATTACGTCATGAATTTTCCAACAATCCAATAGATGCATTTATTGTCAAATTTGATTATTAATGTTAATAATTATCTATCAAAATTAAATGTATGTTTTTAATCATTGTACATGATCAATAATGTAGTGAAAATAAAAGAGATTTTAGAAATATTATAGAGATGTAAGGGCACATTAACTTTTGTTATCATTTATATACTTAATTTTTGTTTCACAAAAGGAATAACATGATCAATTAAAATTTCAAAATAAAAACATATTAGCTTAAAATACTATAAGGCAATAAAAAGGAAAAATAGGGGGCCGGCTTAGTGGCTTAGTTGCTTAAGAGCTCGCTCAAGAGTGCGAGATCTGAGTAACAGCTGTTCGATGCCTGGCCCGAGCTAAGCTGCCCCTGAGCTGCCTACAGGTGGCAGGATGGCTTAGCTAAAAAAAAAAAAAAAAGGAAAAATAAAAACTTAATGAGAAATGGGAATTATAAAAAAAGTCTAGTTGTTTAAAAAATGATGTTTACATAATTTTAAGTGGGCAATTTTAGCAATCAAATTGCTCAGATATTTAGATCCCATTGCAAACATTTAAAATGATGATATTACAGTTAAAATTTAAAATGGCATAAATTTTGCAATTTTTGAAACTTGTAGTGAAAAATCTTAGATTTCTACTTTTAAATGTCAGAGGAAGTGTCTAATTTTCAAAATTCTTTTGAGTGTGCAAATATATTAAGACTACTATTTAAGGAACTGACCGTGGTTTCTAAATGAGGTTACCCATGGAAACCACATTCAGATATTTATTACATTTTTACCAATAGCAAAGCTCTGGCCACGTCCCCAAACCTGCCCAATCAGAATCTCTAGCCATGTGGCCTAGGTATTTATGGTTTCCTAAATGTTTGTGGTTGAGTCAGCCGAGTGGTTGGATTTTCATCCTCTGCTTCATGGCACCAAGGGGCATAGCTCCAGTTTGTCCAGACCCTGTGGCAGAACTTCATTTCTCTAGTTCTCAGAGCTAAGGGCAACATCCTCATGCTGCCACCTGAGATATCAGGGAAGCAGCAAGTGAGGTGGAGAGCAGCCAATAGTTCTGGAGAGACCTGAACTTGCACTGGACTCAGCCACTTTCTCATTGTGTAGCCTGATGCAGAGCATTTCCCTTGTGTGGCACTAAAAGGCATTCTTAGTCTGTTCAGAGGAGGGTATAGTGCCTCATGGAAGTGATCTCTTTATAAGAGGCAGTTTCCCCCTTACCTCTTTGTAGTAAATATAGTAACCCCCACGTGAATCTGTGGTTGTGCTTTCTCTAAGAATTTTGAATCCATGTTTTCAAAGTTCATAATTGAGCATCTTAAAAACATTGCATTATTTTTTTAAGGTTTTTATTTAAAAATATAGATAACATACAACATTATATCAGTTTCAGGTGTACAACATAGTTGTTCAACATTTATATACCTAAAGAAGTGATCCCCATGGTAAGTCCAGCAGCTATCTGACACCATACCATGCTATCACAATATTATTGACTATGTTCACTATGCTGTGTATTACAACCACTTGGCTTAATTGTTTCATACCTGGAAATTTGGACCACTTATTGCCCTTCAATTTTCCCCCTTTTTTAAATTTTTAATTACAGTTGACATTCAGTATTATTTTATATTAATTGCAGATGTACAGCATAGTGATTAGACATTTGTATAATTTAAGAAATAACCCCCCTGACTAGTCTAGTACTCAGCTGGCACTGTACATAGTTATTACTATATTACTGACTATATTCCCTATGCTTTACTTTATGGCCCCATGACTATTTTGTAACTGCCACTTTGTACTTCTTAATCCATTCATCTTTTGCACCTGGTCCCCTAACTCCCCTTCTATCTATCACCTCCATGAATCTAGTACCCATCTGACACCATACACAGCTATTACAATATTATGGACTATATCTCTTATGCTATACCCTACATCCTCATGACTGCTGTGTAACAATGAATTTGTGCTTCTCAATCCCTTCCCACTTTTCACTCACCCCTCAAACCCTCTCCCACCTGGCATCCATCAAAATATTCTCTGTATCTATGAGTGTGTTCCTGTTTTGTCTGTTCATTTATTTTGTTCTTTAGATTTTCGCATATAAGCGAAGTCACATTGCATCTGTCTTTCTCTGTTTGACATACTCCAGTCAGTATAATAACCTCCAGGTCCATCCATGCCACCGCAGATGGCAAGAACTCATTCCCTTCCATGGGTGAACGATACTCCATTATATATATGTACCCCCTCCTCTTTATCCATTCATCAATCGACAAACACCCAGGCTGCCTCCACATTGCCCATTGTAAACAACATTACAATGAATATATGGATGCACATGTCTCCTTGAAGTAGCATTTTGGATTTCTTTGGATAAAAACTCAGAAATGGGATTGTTGGGTCCTTCTTTGTCTCTTGTGATAGCCTTTGTTTTAAAGTCTATTATGTTTGATATAAGTATTGCTATCATTTCCATTTCCATGAATTATCTTTTTCCATCCCTTTACTTTAAGCCTGTGTATGTCTTTCAATCTGAAGTGAGTCTCTTGTAGGCAGCATATGTAAGGGTTTTGCTTTCTTATCCATTCAGCCACCCTATCTTTTTTGAGTGGAGCATTTAATCAATTTACATACAACATAATCATTGATACATATGTATTTATTGTCATTTCCTTATTCATATTTTTAATTTTTTTTCCATCTTAAAGTATTCCCTCTAGTATTCTTTATAATACTGATTTGGTGATGATGAACTCCTTAGCTTTTTTTCTTGTCTGGGAAGCTCTTTGTCTATCCATTGGCTTTAAATGATAGCCTTGCTGGGTAAAGTACTTTTGGTTGTAGGTCCTTGTTTTTCATCACTTTTGTATATTTCATGCCAATCCTTTCTGGCCTGCAAAGTTTCTGTTGAGAAATCAACAGACAATCTTATGGGAGCTCCTTATAAGTTGCTAGTTACCTTTTTCTTACTGCTTTTAGGATTCCTTCTTTGTCTTTAACCATTGGAATTTTAATTATGATGTGTCTTGGTGTGGGCCTATTTGGGTTCATCTTGTTTGAGACTGTCTGCCCTCCCTGGGCTTGTATGCCTATTTCCTTCTACAGGTTAGGAAAGTTTTCGGTTATTATTTCTTCAAACAGGTTCTCAATCCCTTGCTTACTCTCTTCTCCTTCTGGTACAACAGTGATAAAAATGTTGTTATGCTTGATGTTGGCCCAGAGGTCTCTTAAACTTTCCTCATTTTCTTTTTATTCTTTTTTCTTTTTGTTGTTCTGATTGGGTGTTTTTTGCTACCTTGTCTTCCAAATTGCTGATTTGATCCTCTGCTTCATCATGTCTGCAGGTTATTTCTTCTAGTGCATTCTTCGTTTCAGTTATTTCATTCTTCACATCTGAGTGGTTCTTTTTTTATGGTTTCTGTGTTCTTTTCTATGCTTGCTACCTTTTTGTTGAAGTCCTCGCTAAGTTCCTTGAGCATCCTTATAACCAGTGTTTTGAACTCTGTATCGGGTATGTTGCTTCCCTCCATTTTGTTTAGTTCTTTTTTCTGGAGCTTTTTCCTGTTCTTTCTTTTGAGGTGAATTTCTTCATATCATCATTTTGGCTGCCTCTCTGTGTTTGCTTCTATGTATTAGGTAGATCTGCTACATCTCCCAGTCTTGCCTGGTGGCCTTATGTAGTAGGTGCCCTGTGGGGCCCAGTGGCACAGTCTTCCTGATCATCTGTGCTGGGTGTGCCAGGAATGTCTCTTGTGTTCATTATGTGTGCCCTCCAGTTATAGTTGAGATTTGGCTGCTATTGGCACATCAGCGCATGGGATTGACCCTCAGGCTAACAGGCTATGGGGTTTGGCCATGTTCACAACTTACAGGTTGCTGTGTGGGGGGCTTACCGCATGGAGTGGGATTCACCCACTGTGGGCTCTGGTGCCTCTTGAGACCACACTTTGTGAGTGCCACTTGTGGGGCTAATTGGGTGGTGCTCTGCTACGATCTGAAGCCAACCTCCAAGTATGTTTGTTATAGGGCCTCTTGGGAGGAACTCCAGAGCAGGCCCATGTCAGCCACTGCCTGTCACTGGTTGGGGACTACCTGGTAGAAGCTACAAAGCAGTCCATGGTTGCTTGCTTTCTGTGCTGGGCCTGGAGTCATGAGAGAGGCCACACTGCGAACCAAAGATGGCACCATTAGTACCAGGTCTGGAGTAGCTCTGAAAAAAGCCAGGGCACTCCAAGGCCTGCTGCCAGCTGCTGGTTCCCATAAGGTTCAACTTCTGATAAATCCTTGTGCGGTATGGAAATTGGGTGAGGCAGGGTTCAGTTAGGCACCAGGGAGGAGCTCACCAGACCAATTCAGATTGAGATTTGGCCATGGACATCAGGGAGAGGGCCCAACACAGTAAAGATGGTGCCCATGTGACTACTGTACTGGTAGAGGACCACACACAGGGAAAATGGCAACAGTTTGTCCAATCCTTGCTCTGAGGCCACACAACTCAGTTTTTCCCCATATGTCTTCAATGCCCCTCAAGACACTGTCCCTGCACTGGAACCCAGGGTGAGTACTTGCCAGTGAGTAAGCCTGTGTGCAGACCTTTTCAGAGGATGTCTGGGTTTCCTGCAGCCAGACAGTTGGAATCCCCACTGTTTTTCACAGCCAGATGTTGTGGGGGCTCCTTTTCCAGGCACCAGTACTCCAGAATGGGGAGCGTGGGGTGGGGCTGAAGTCCATCACTTCTTTGGGGGAAGCTTCTGTGGCTGATATATCCCTCCCAATTTCAGCCATTACAAGGAGGTTTGGGGCCAGCCTGTTTTGTATCTCCACTCCTCCTGCCAGTCTCAATGTGCCTTCTTTATATCCTTAGTTATAAAACTTCTGTTCAGCTAGACTTCAGATAGCTCTCCAGGTTGATTGTTTTATAATTTAGTTGTAATTTTGATGTGTTCACTGGATGAGGCAATCAGAGCGTTTATCTAATCCATCATCTTAGATCTCATCCTGCATTACTTTCTTACAACCTCAAAAACTCAATCAGATTATGGGTTTGAAAAAGCAAATGTAATATAGGAATCAAGACATGATTTACTTAAGTAATTTAAGTTATGGAAAACATTGGGAAACAATTGAATTTTTGTATTAAAAAAGAAACAGAAAATAACTGTGGTAATATCTAGATTTCTACTAAAAGGACAAGAATGAATTAGAAAGAGGGAGAATGAGTTAGAATCTTTAAGACAGCATAAAATGGAAGGAAAGAAGAAGAAGCATGGCCCTCTCTTTCTTTGGTGCTTCCCACGCATGTAGACAATGGATGTTATGTGTTGGACAGTAGAAAATTTGGTGCAGAGCATCTCTAAAGTAGGATCAAAGTAAGACTTCCATGCTGCCTCATCTACAGCCATTCCTGGTATGACTGATAGTTGCGTGAATATAAGTAGCTAGTAACACAACTGTGAATAGAAAGAAGATGTATATAGAGAAAAACAATCCATATTGTCTTTATATAACCTGTTAGTTATGGATATCAGTAGGAAGAATCCTAGACTTGGTAGTTGACATGGCAGTTTTAGGTGCTATGATAATAGCACTGTGCTTTTGGGTAATAAAGTTTAAGGCTGCCACACTGATGATAATTTAGTTCAATCGTTGTCTCATTCATTTTCATATATTTATAATCTGATGTTCTTTTGCTCTGTGACTCTTTTAATGGGGTGTATCACACATCTTCATATAAGGTAATACATTGCTAGTATATTAATAAAATTTAGTAAAAAATATCCTCAGCCACAGCAATTGTTAATGAGCTTTTTGCAAAAAAGGGATTTTTGTTACTTTATGGACAAATGGTATTCATTTTGTGATAATTTTAATGTGATTAAATGAATGGATAAAATAAGCTCCTTATAAGATTTATATTTTAAACTTTCAAATGGAATATGTCCAACACCAAAGCACTGGTTTCAGCAAAATTTTGAAAAATGAAGATTTATGACTTAGACCCCTGATTAAAAGTACAGTAAGAATTTTTCACTAAAGCTTTGCCTAATTTTATGGTGGTCTTAAAGAACCCTGAGACTGTCAGAAAAAATAAATGCCTAACCTAAAAGTATCTATACTGGCCAAAAAAGTGTTTTGTTTGTTTGTTTGTTTGTTTGTTTGTTTGTTTTTGAAAATTAAAGGTCTTGCCTAATTGACAATATCAAGCCCTAGTACAACTCCTTCTGTGTTTTTCAGTAAGCATTAGAACATCCTTATCATGGCTGCCATTGATCCCAATATAACAGCCAGAATGTAAAGAGTAAAAATTATCTGCCTGTATAGAGCAACTATGTTGAGTCTCCATGGACGGAGATATCTGTGCTATCCTGATGGTGATTTTATCGAAGTAATGACTGGCTATGAGGTTAACTCTTATCTACTCTACATGGATAACTTGTAGCTTAGTGACAAATCTAAAACACAGCTTCCTGAACTTCAATAACCTTTATACAGAATATAGTATAGATGATTAAAAATCAATACAAATAATAAAAGAACAACTTAAAAGTGATAATTAGGATTAAATGATTGAGGGTCTATGTTACCAAAAGTTATAAATATACTTTATAAGTATATATTTTATTATAGATGTTACATTTAAATATATGTTATATAAATATACATACTTATATAAACATAACCCATATGGGTACCTTTACATAACTTAAGAAGTGGGTTCTACTTTTCAATACATTTGTCATCAGTTTGAAAATTGTAGTAAAATACTGATTTTGTTAGAAAAACTACTCATATTTTAGAAAGCATTAGAAAAATATACTTATAGCTGTCAGAAATTTGTCATAAATAATATATAATCATTACACTGTGAATAGTACCCCTATAGTTAAACAATATGCAACTTCATAAATATAGGTGGTGACCCGAAGTCCTTTTGTAACATTAGGACAAATATAACAAACATATCTCAAACCTCTCTATTTTATGGTGAAAGATAAGCATCCCGATGTCTACAAAAAATATAATTTGACCTTATATTTAGCAAAATGATAGCCTAGCCTTTGAACCAGCTATAAACATCTTAGCTTCCTGCAGTTAGAAAGGCTATGTAAAGCAATTTTTAAAATTCAGCTCATGTATAAAGAAGCTATTAAAAAATTTATCTCACTATAGGCATTAAGATTAAAGTAATAAATGCATTTGTAGTTCTGTTTCTTACATATTAATATAGAATTAATGTACAGAGCTAGAGGTAATAGCACAATGACAAAAGGTCAAAGGCATTTCCCAAAACTATAGTGGACTGGGTTAGACCTTTAAAAATAATAGTAAGATAAAGGAAGAGAGGTTAAAATCAGCAATTCAGCAATTCATAGATTGCAAAATTCCCTTTATATGATCTCAGATTACACTTCAAGACAGGAGGTAATGCATCTAAAGCTCTCTGCACTGTTGTCTGCCTCATGTTAAACACTAAATAATTGTTAGTTATCATCATCAATTCATCATTATTTTCTCTTATTTAAAACACCCATTAATAATAACTTACTCTTAGGTGCTATACAATTTTCAAAATACTTTGGCACATGGTTATTTTATTTCATCTTTATCACAAATATCTCTATAGGTTATGTCCCCATTATGTGGATAAGGAACAAAGGCTCAGAAACATTAATAACCTCAATATAGTTTCAGAGTTAAGTTACAGGGTCAGCGCACAAGGTCCTTGTGCTCTTAATTTGATGGCTTCTACAGTGTGCCACCTCCCCTGATCATAGCTATGTACCACTAACACTGGAGAAAATAGACAAACAAAAACTCATCTAATTAGATGAACAGATGATTTAGTGTTGGATTATATATAAAATAACTTCACAATATCAGTCACTGATGTTTTCCCCAAGCTTACTATGTGACAACTATTATACTAAGCACTGTATCTGCATTGTCTTTTAATCCTCTCAATATCCTTCTGAGGTAGGTGCTATCATCTACCATTTTTTAGATGAAGAAACTCATGCTTAGTAAGGTTAAGTTACCTTCCTGAGGTCATGTAGCTGGCAAGTGGTAGCACTTATCAAACATACTGACTGATACCAGAACTCTCAACTCCTAGCTACTTTACTGCATCAGTTCACATCAATTAGACGATACCATGTGGATAAGTTTGTATCCTATTTATAGTTCCAATAAAAGATGATGAGAAGAAAGATAGCCAGAAAAATTATTACAATTATAGAGAAATATTCAGGACTTTTGATAGATAATTTAGGTAATCTGAAAGTTTATATTTGATGTATTTGCCAAGAAATTGCGATGTAAAAATGGTATCAGTAAAATATTGTAGGAAATAGAAAAGATCATAGCTTTTTCAAGCATTTTAGTAATTAATATCATTTTATTTATTCAATAAATCAGGTCATACTCTAGTTCAGATTTGCAATAATATGTAGACACACGAGTATGATTTATACCATTGAAAAAAAGAAAGCCTGTTTATGAACGTTATAAGGGAGAGAAGTTATTTGTAGCATGACCTACTCTACACCAGAGTCTGCATTTTCTTGACTTCTGGGCATGTGTCAGCAGAAACAACATTTTTCATGTTTTAAGAATTGCTAAGCAGGTTAAATATAAGCTAAGATGTTTGTAATGTTTACTAAATGTTTGTCAACAGTTGCTCTAAGCTGTACCAGTGCTGAATCATAGTGAACAGTGTAGACTAGCTGAATCTCACTAAAATATTCTTTTAGTTTATATTAAGTAATCATAAGGTACTACTCATTTGAGTAGCATTTCCTTTAAGCAAAACATATGAATCTTTTTAGGGATTTTGTTGTTACTGTTGTTCGCTCTTTTTTTCCTTTTAAGGATAATATTGGCTTTACCTGCACAGATAATGAAAAAAAAATGTGAATCTAAAAGTAAATCAAGTGAATAAAGTTGACTTTATATCTCCTAGTTGATAATCTTAAAGAAATCATGATTAATCAGTCTTGTCAATGTGTATCTACAGAGCTTAGAATAGTGCAGGCAAATAAAAGACATTCAAAGATATTTGTGGCTGCAGCTGAATTTAGAAGACAATGCATCTGAAAAATTGTCATGTCAACGGGACATTTCTATGCCAACAATTGGTGTAGTGACAGAGCCTATGCTGTTATAATGCAAACTTAGTTTAACCTGAAAAGTAAGGAGAATACTGTTACATTTATATATTCTTGTCTTCTCTGGATTCCAGAGTAATTTAAAATATGTCATTTTTTCTCATAGCATTTCTGGGAAAATTGAGACCCAGAGAATTTTTATAGTTCACCAGGGAATACACAGCTGCTGTGCAGTGGGCTGTCTCCTCTCCCCTCCAGCTCCACCTCTTACCCTGTCTGTAGAGCTTGCAAGAGAAAAAGAGCTGCTGGGCAGCTTCGTAATCGGGAGATATGAGGAATGAAACTTTAGATCTGATTCTGGAATTCTCCAGTGTTCTGTGAAATGAGGGATGACTGCATGGCCAAGATGAAAGCCAACATTCTGATCGCTCTGGAGAGGTATTGAAATTGCCTGTGGATTCCCATTAAGGTTGTATAGTGTCTTGTTGCTTACATAGTAGAGCATTTATAGGAAGAGACAGCTTCCAATCAATATCTTGTTGTCCAAATAGGGTCTCTATGTTGTTTGGGAAATGTGTTCCTAAATCAGACTCACTCTTAATGTTAAAAAGGAGCATTATTCTTTGGTTGCTAAAACTGAGACATAAGTTCTCTATGTACAAAATGGAGGCCTTGATATTAGTGTTGCTCAATATTACCTGCATTAAAGAACAGTCACTGCTAAAGAATTTTCTCACTTAGGCAAAAAGTGTAAAGAGGAAGGAATCATATTTTAATAAGGACAAAATACTAACAAGGAAATTAGTTCCAAATCTGAAGAGTGCTCAATAATTTGGACTTGCCTTTTAAAACCTAGTGAATATATAATCAGCCAGGATCATGAGGGACCCTAAGTTTGGGATGTCAATACAGCCAGTTGGATCAAGGCCTTATGAGAAGTGAAATGATTTCTAGAACTGGAGTGGGATGGCTACCAAGGGAAATTGGGAGTTGCCTTAGGAGGTTTAGAGAAAAGGACTAAACAATGAACTTTCTAGGCTGGAGTGAGAGCCTGAAAGAATGCCCTCTCCAAGGGGCCCCTTCACAGACTTTGACTTCATCTTCCATGCCTTCAAAAACCATTCCAGACCAACAATTAACATGTTAAGATTTACCAATAATATAATCTTTATGCTTCTCATGTACATTATGTTTACTGATCAGCATTTTACTTACCAGTAATGCTTTTTAGACAGTGCTTCCCAACTTTGTCATCACTGCTCCCCTAGAAGTGGTCAGTATTTATGCCTGAAGGCCACTCGTCTGGGGATTCCTGCTGCTCCAAGGCCCTGCTCAAGGATCTCTACATACCTGTAACTCTTTCAAGGTGTAAGAGTGCCTTTGTTTGGGTAAGATTTAATTTTGCTTCTAACCAAGGGACAGACAGACTAAAATGTATCAGCGTTGATGAAGATTCAAAGAAAGAAATGAGACCATTTCAAAACTCAGACGCAAATGCTAATTTTTATGAGGTCTGATAAAGCAGCCATTAGAAATGGCAATTTCCAAAGCCATTGCAAAGTCTGCAGAGCAATTCTGCCTGCTCACCGACCTGGACTTTTAGAGCCTTTGAATTCAGCCACACCTGAAGGATTGTCCCAAAGTTGCCGGCATTTGAGATGACTGATGAGACCACTCCGCTGTGTAACCAAGTTCAAACAATTTGAAGCTTAGCAAAATGTGGGGCAAGGAACTTGGCATAGAATAGCTACCAGAGTGTTTGATAACATGACAGGTACACAGGGCGCATGTCACAGTTGACACCAGCTGTGACTCATTGTCTGTAGTCATAAAGCAGATAGAAACGCCTGCCAAGAGGTGCCCCTCTTTCCAAAAGCTGTAACTCAGTTCTGGACTATTATACCATGCTGCCCTCCCCTTTCCCTGCCTCCCCTACTGCCCAAATTGCATCTTAACACACCTCATGTCTGCATTCACTGGGGAAAAGGGACTTGAAAGTGGGATGAAAATAATGTGGCACTAATGAATGTGAGTTGGCAGTAGTGCACTTCATTACATTCAGGGCAGCTGTGAGCCATTTTCTGTGCCTCTCCAAATTCCCTGATGATAAAAGTTACTTGGGGTGGGGGGTGGGTTAGATTATATGCAGGGAGATCCCATCTTAGAGGAGAACCTTGAATGAAGTCCATAGGATAGGCTTGGTACTCTGTATAGTTCATAAACTTCCAGGTTATTCTTCACAGGAAGAATGCAGCTGGAGCCATGATTCTCAGCCTCACTGGAGCCCAAACACCTGGAGAACTAGGAAAATCCCACTGTCCAGGCCATACCCAGATGAGTTGAGGCACAATCTTTGGTGAGGGAACCCAGGCATCTGCATCTTTTAAGTTCCCCATTTAACTCGAATCTGTAGCCAAGACTGAGAACTACTGAGCTGGTGGGAAGGACTCATTGAGGGGTTCCTAGCTGTTGGGAAAATCAGCGTCCTAACAAGCACTCATTTGACATTTGTGT
This sequence comes from Hipposideros armiger, assembly GCF_001890085.2. NCBI lineage: Eukaryota > Metazoa > Chordata > Mammalia > Chiroptera > Hipposideridae > Hipposideros > Hipposideros armiger. Next base: position 160,031 of record NW_017732562.1, read on the forward strand.
ACAGAGTACTTCACTAAGCACTGTGAAGATATGTAGTGTTATTTGAAGTGACAGAAAGTCCCCAGCCTTTCTGGAACCCTTGGTTCACTGGAAGAGATATATAAATGAAATAAATTTACAGTTCTTGAATAATATATCACAATGTGAGGTGGTATTAAAAACTGAATAATAATCTCTGAGGCACAGATTATAGAGCAATCAGAATATGAAGTGGGGTAAAGAGGGGATGGTTTTTGGAAAGTATACTCTGAGCTGGAATTTCAAGTATACAACTCTCATCACTGGGAATATTTGATAAAAATGTGGAAGTACATTTCTCACACTTAGTTCTAATAGCCACAGAGATTACAGAATGGCAGTTAATGTGTCAGTGAGACAACTGAATGTTTTCAAAGGTAAATAAGGAACTTCTATGACACTTCCCACCGGGCCACGCTGGAGATGGGCTGGAAGACTGGTTGGGTGGGTGCTGGGGGCCTAGGTAGGCATCCCCTGGAAGCTACAGGACACAGTGCCATGACTGCCACCAGGACCTGAAGCCATGATCACTTGCTCCCTGGACCAGTCAGTAGAAGCCCCAGGCCCCAGCTACAGCTCTCATAGCAACCATGATTAATGATTTTTAAACTTATATTAACCCCTTGAGTACCAATTTTTTTTTAATTTGCACATGGAACAGATTTAGTTTATTGGTACTTGGAGTAATATGTAAAACTTCATTTATTTCTAAAAAATCTGTGACATACATAATATTGAGCTGATTTCAGATAATTGAATTACAAAACAAAAGTAAATTAAAAAAAACCACAAAACTAAAACAAATTCAAGGCATAACAAAAAGCAAATTACTAATAGTTATGAAGACTATGGTATTTTTCAACGCAAGCAGGTAAATGCAGTGGCACTTGGCATTGTTTGCACTGCTAGGTAGTCTCTTTCCTAATTTTATGTTATAACAAACATGGCACCTTTTTGTTGGGTTTGGCTTGGACTCAGTTACTGGGATCATCTGCGGTGCTTGTAACTTGGTTTCTTAATTGCTGCCCTAACTCACTGTGAAGACCACTCTCTAGACTTTCCAAAAGTGTTCTGATTCATGCTAGCATGGCTGGAAAATGAAAAAAAGCACCCTTTTGATGCTGTGCTCTTTTATATTTACTAAAACATAATGGCAAAAAACACAAAAACTTTCTTAGTTGGAATAGAGATGATGACTATTAGCCCAGCCTTTCTTGTTGTGTTTTGTTTTTTATAAGGGTAAAAACTTTCCTGCCTAGTTGATCATGTTTTAAATTTTTCATGTCATAAAACACTACACTTTCAGATGCCTTATTTTGTTTTGTACTTCAATTGCTTGATACTTGTTATACAGATTCGAATTCCGAAATGGGAAGTGTTTCTTCTATTTTCATGCTGAATGGCTCAGTAAAGATTTGTGAAATCAATGAACAAATGTGCTTGATGCCAGCAAACTGGAAATAGCAAATTCAGAAAGAAAGAAGCACAGGGTTATCTCCTTGGAGATACTTGGCCAAGAATGTCTCCTCAAACTTCTTTTGAAAACTTAATTATTAGTGAAAAATTTGACCAAGAGAAATCCACATTGTTTAATTTCTATTCTGTTTGCAAAACAGTTTATTCAATAATTTAAGGAAGGGGTAAATCCACAATAAAGTTTCTATATTTGATGAAACGTCAGATGCAAATGTTCAAATAAGTGATTTGTCTCTTGATACTCATCATGGAGTATCTCATGATGAGAACTTTATGTGGTATGTCTTCTTATACCACATAAAAATAGTGCATGAAGTGTGTGAAATTTCCTTTATCCACAACACACAATAATGATTTTGGGTTTTTTATTTATATACATTTACTGATTGTGTGCTATGAGCCAGAGATGAAAGTAGAGACAAGCCCACAACTGTGATAAAGACAATCCCAATCTCTGAAAAGGAGAAACTGTGAGATACACCAGAGATACACCACAAATATTGTTGCAAAAGAAGCTGCATTATTTATTCACTTAGTAGGTATTTGATTTTTGACTTATTTATGATTTGGAAAAAGGTCAATTTCTGATGAAAAATACAGTTTTGGAGACCACTTTTTCATGGTTAAGAGTAAAGATTTAGATTGAAAATGGTGAAATAAAGTCCATATAATTATCACAGAAAGAAGGTAAATTCCACAAAAGTAACCAAGGCTTAGCATTACAGACCATTTCTGCAGGAAGGGAATTGGAGCCTGTCTTGCTCAGCAGAGTAACTGGCACATATTAGAATGCCATCCAGCCCCACAAGAATAGTCTGCTTAATCAAGAAAATCCAGATAGATGAGTCCTGTGAACCTCATGGCATTTAACTAGTAAAAGTTTGAAAGAAACATTTCACACTCACCAAATTCCAAAACCATGTTGAAGTTTGCTGTTCTTTTCTGAAGGAGATTGAGCAAGGGAGCGGAGGCAAAGCTATAAATAACTTGGTACTTTGCCACCCCACATTCTGAACTATCCCTGCCTCAGCGATATAGACAGCATTTATTGTCTTCTATTTTATTATTATTATTTTTTGCAGTCTCAAAGTTTGCTAGTTGTCATTTAACATCTAGCATGCACGAATCCTGGGGGCCTGGCGTGTGCTGGGGCAGGCAGGGATGATGGATTTGACCGCAGCTAGGTGGCTTACCTAACACCCCTACTACCCGTGCTGGTGAGCCGTTTGTACACAGACCGCTGGACTAATGGAGATCACCCAGCCCTCCCCTCCCTGATTTGAGCCCGCTCTTCTTCAGGATGCTGCATAAATCTCACATTCTGTCTCCATACCTTTCCTCAGTGGCCTCCCCAGCCCTAATTATCCCATGAACTCTGTCCCCAGCATGGAATTGCACTTGTATGAGGGTTTCTTTTATGTGTGACATTATTGTCAACCCCGTTATATTTTGAGTTCTGTCATAGCAAGTATCATTATCATCTTGTCATCCCCCATCCATTCTCCTTCCTCTATAGCTTCCTCCATTCTCAAACACAAATTCACCCCAACACACACACACACACACACACACACACACACACACAGAGTCTCTTGCCCCTATGTACGGCTTAGTATATGGGAACTTAATCACTGCTCATCTTCTCATAAAGTGAGGCCACACAAAAGAAGAAAACTAGGTAGATGAAGAAGAAGAGGAGGGAAAGAGCAAACCAATTTCACATCAGCAATGTGATTAGATCAAAGGAAACCAGTGAGGTCAATGCTGAGGTCTGCACCCCACCTCCACCCCCATCCTCTCAGGCCCCAGGTTTCTCCGGCCCTTTCTTCTTCAGTTCCCCTGATGAAAACTGCTTTGGGAAAAGACTTCATAAATGTACTCTTCCAGTTGCCTTCCCTTTTTACCAGAATGATGGAAACCTGTAGTTTATAGAGCTCCTCTAGTCTAGTATAACTGTTGTTTTTTATTTGAAGAAATTCAAGTTCATGGAACTAGATCAGCTTGTACAGCTATAATAAAGAAAATCCCAACCTCTGAAAAAGATACACCGCATATGCTGTTGAAAAAGAAGATGCATTATTCACTTAGTAGGTATTTGATTTTTAACATATTTATGATTTGGAAAAAGGTCAATTTCTGATGAAACATAGTCTTGGAGACCACTTTTTTTTTTCATGGTTAAGAGTAGAGATTTAGATTGGAACACATAGTTGTAGAGATATGACGAAAATTCCTCATAGTCAGTCTTTTCCCCAATACAACTCTTCACCACTCAAAAAAATATCCTAAAGGAGATAATTTCTAATTATGCTATTTTAGAATGATTAAGTGGAGCAAAGTTGCTTGTTGCTATGGTTTATTTTGTTTCATGAAAGGAATCTTAAAACCCTACCATGTGGGGACCCCTCACTCCATCCCCCCACAAGCCTGGCCTGTGCTGGTACATGAGTAGACATGCTGTGCTTTTATCAATCCCCAGCTAATAAGTAACATGATCCTTCTGGTGGACAGGTGCATATCACAGATTGGATGTAGAAATGAAGAGAAGAGGGAAATTTTGCCTTATCCATAGTCTATAACCTGACACTGTCATTGGTTTTCTTTTTTTTTTCTCTTTTTCTCTCATGTTTTAAATTAATATCTTCCAAAAAGATCCACACTTGGCTCACAGGTAGCCAGGTTTCTAGTCAGTGCCCTGCAGTAACCAGTGGGTAACCTTTAGAAAGTCAATTCTCTCCAGTGAATTCCAGCTCTAACGTTACCGAGTTGTATAAAATGAATGTGCCCGATCATGGTCCTGATTATAAATAGCTTATCAGCTAAACTTCTTTTCACTTAGAGTATTTTTAATTTGGGGGAGGGGTTCTCAGAATACCCTGAGGAGAGGGAAAAGTGGCAGGAAAAGAGATAGAGAGCACTGTTCATGTGTGTTTGTCATCTTTTACCCCCCCCCGCCCTCACCCCATCTAGCGCTCCCTAGGTGTAGGCACTTGGTGCTTTTCATGTATCTACACACTTGGTCCACAAAACCACCCCTGAGGCATAGTCATCACCATTCCCATTTAAGAGACAAGTGGACTGAGCCCAAAGACATCAATTAATCTGCTAGTCAGTTAGGGTCTCATGCTAGCCAGTGGTACATCTGGAATTGAACCCAGGTAGTTGGACTCAGAAACCATGCTCTTAAAATCTACCTTGTGCAGCCTCTACCTGAACCTATTAAAACATCCTTTTAAAGGTAGTTTTGTGAGAAGGGCAGGGTGAAAGACAGCAATCCTGACTGCAGAATTTGCAAAGTTCTTTCACATACCTCCTATGATGTGCTCAGCAGACATGCTGGTAGGGAAGCCAGGTTTATCTCAAGGTCCAAGTGTAGCCCACAGTCCCACATATGGCTTTGAGGGTGATCTGGCTGAACTCCCTGGTGTGTGTTGATGGATACAGCTGCTGCTTCTGCTCTGCAGGTCAGTGGGTATCTCCTTGGGTCTTTACCTCACAACACACAACCTTCTCACTGGCACCTATCAGCCACAGTGGACCTCTTTCCAGAGAAACTGTGAATGGCTTGGGTTCCTGCTAGCCCTCCCAAGTAAAATTTAAATGGCAGGGCTAGTACTAGAACCCATGCCTTTTTCTGATTTTAACTCCACATTTCTTTTCATAGACATGAGTCCTAGTGTTTTTGGTGGAAGGGTATAAAGTCTTTGGTAGCACTTGTTTTTTGCAGAACTATTTATGGAAAGATCCAGTGACTGACCCAAAGGTTGAACAATGAAGTGATAGTGGAGGACAGGCCAAGAAACACAGTTATCATTTGTCCTAAAATCTTGTGTCTTCACCCCTTCTTTCTTTTATTGTGATCTTGCAGTTGGCATTTCTCTTCTTTGACAAACCTGGAACACATAGGTGTGATCAAAATTAACTAATGTGGTGAATTTAAATGGCTCTCTATGACAGTTGTCAGATCTTTTGTATATTTTTCATTTCTCTCCCATGAATGATATGACAGGTTTATAAGTAATTATAAGAAAGAAAGACCGAAAATTCTTGAGGGATTAAAGTTGGTTTCTTAACTTACTAATTGATCAGAGACAACTTCTTTAGGTGGTCCTAAAACATCCAAACATCATTCACAGTATGTCTACATTTATTTAGTCTGAAGCTTTAAGTATTTCCATTTTGTTATATATATATATATATATATATATATATATATATATATATATATTTCAAAGAAGAGGAAAATTTGATTGTTCCCCCATATTTGATTTGAAATTAAAAATTATTTAATTAGGCTCATTAAGCCAAGTACTTATTCAAAATGAACATTGCACAGTCAAGATTTTATTTCATGGATCAATATTTGGTATACAACCCCTTTGACAGGTGCCTACCAGGAATGTCTCAGTGTGTAAAGGGAGTATTAATACTTCCCACCCAAGTTGGCTCTTTACCACAGTATGTTACTATATTAATTTCAACTTTTTAGATAACTCTCTTTTAATTGCTACTAAGACATTTTATTGGATAATTTCATGTGAAAGAATTTAGATATCAGTTTTCTATCTTCAATAGAGTTTGTGCTAATATGTCAATTATATCTCAATAAAGCTGGAAAAAAAGTTTGTGTTTCCTCTTCCACTGAGGTCCAATAACACCACGTACAGTTGTGCCTGAAGTATATCTTACTTAATCATATATTAACCTGTTGGTTTTGGTTATAGACTAAGAAAGATAGTTCTCCACAAGAGTCCCTCATTACCAAGTTGTTTTGGCCTTCAAAATTCAGAGGCTAATTTAAGACACTCTTCATGTAATTCAAACAGAAGTAAATCTCATTGAAGAAACATTCCGTAAGGGGTAATATGTTCCTAGTTTTTCTCCATTCTGAGCAAATAGTCTTTTCATCAAATTGTTTGATCAGTTCTTGTATCAACATATATCAATAGCTTAAGTAATATTCTTATTAAAGATTAAAATTTTAAAATATGCTTTGCTGAAAATTATTGTATACTGCAGGATAAGAATAATTTGTTATGTATTATACATTAAGTATAAACATACATACAGAAAAATAAGGAATATCCAATAGACTTTGGGTAGGAAATTTCCAGTTCTTTCTCAGTAGAAATTGAAAACTTTCTCAAGTTTTGCTGATTTTTTTTTCCTGGGTGTTTTATCCAATTCTTGATCCCGAAGTCTGAGTTGAGATTTATCATTTTCTTATATCAGAGTCTTTGTTACCATGAGGAGATATTTCTTTATGTTTGCATCTTTTAGGTAGTCATTGTGAATTTATTCCTACTGAGATTTGCTCTTTTCATATTACTCTGCATACCACTGGCTGCTTATCACCCTGGAATGCCTGCTGTCTGCTTGTTTGTCTTCACAGTTCTCACTAATCCAAGTCCTCTTTAAGTGGCTGTCAGCCTATGTATCCTTAGATGTAAGCTCAGTCTTTTGTGACATTGTGCATTCTACATGATGTGGCAATGAAGGGGCATTTTAAACACATTTTGGTGGAGTCACTTCCTGATAGAGGTCCAGATCGATTAAGGTTTATCCATCTCTCCAATTCCTACTTTTTACTCAATAGTGAAATCAAGCCAGGAGAAGACTTCCCGTGTAACAATGTCAAACATTTTCCTTGGCTACAGGGTCTTTTTTGGTGCAGGCTACCATTACACATTTATTTGCTGAGTTGGTAAACAAAGTTGAATCAATAAAAGTTTATTATTAATACAGGATCTCCTGAGACAAAATAAAACAGACAATTACGTAACTAAAATATAATTCAGCAAATTTTTAAACAGTTCTCGTATGCATATTGTGATTAAAAATGCCAGACTGCAAGCATGTTGAGGGCAATATTGATTCTAAGGTTATCCAAAGCAATGATGCTATCTTAACTTCATAATTTTCACAATGCTTAACATAGTTCCTTGTACTTAAAGGTGCTTAATAAA
>NW_017732562.1:169730-176359 GCF_001890085.2 Hipposideros armiger
GTAGATCTTATTTGTCTTCATGATATGAAATATTTCAGTTTTGAGACACAGTACCTTTATAGCAAGTCACAATATTCTTTCAAGTGGGCATAAATTTGAACATCAAAGATAGCGATGCCACAATTTTCAAGATGTTGTTACATTTCCATAAAAAGGAGCATTCCTCTTATCCACTCAGAATCATGACTTGGCTTATTGAGGAGATTGTTAGCATTCTGTAGGAATTGTTCTCACAGCTGAGACACAACAGTAGGCATCCCAAGCACCTCCAGGTTCAGAACATATATAATAGCCTTCAAGACAGTAAGATCCACCCGACACCACATTCTAGAAGCAGTCTTTTTTTTTCTTTTTTTCTTTTTTCCTTTAGACTGAGGCCCTTATTCTAGCACGAGCCCTGCAAAGAAGGGAAGTCATGTCTCTCTTGCTAGATTTTGGACTCCCGTAAGCCATTTCTCAAGCAATCAGGTGCTCAGTTCTCATCACCTCTAAATAATGGCAGGAAATGGCAGTAAGGTCTGTCTAAGGTACCTGTCAAAAGCATTGTTGCTCGCCAGGCTCTTAAATAGTAAATGATAGCTGACTCATTCACGGTCCTGCCATGGATGTTCGTTCCTTCCCCATTCAGAATAGCTCTTCCACTTTACTCTGGATGTTTGTAGCTCATGCTGAGAGTGGCAATTCATTCTTGGCAAAGGCTCCCCGATGGCTTGGCTTACACAGCTCCAGTCTGACTGCGCTCTGTGGTGAACACGGCAAGTTGAGAGTGGTGAAAGCGGGCCTTACTGGTTTTTGGTCTGCTCAAGATTTCTCAAAACTGATCTCCTGAAAACTAAAATTTCACAATTATTTTGGCTGGACTCTGAAAAGAATTGTGTGCGAGTCGCTGCATAATGAATGATACTCTCTGTTCGGTCAATTTCTGATAAATCAGGAAGATACCCAGATCCCAGGCCTTGCAAACCAACAACTTCTCCTGGCCCTTTCTCAGCAAGCCAGACCTGAGGCTTATAGGTATATAAGCTATTCCATAAACTTTGGCTTTCTTATATCTTTTACTATTCCTTTGCTTTGGTGACTAGGGCATAGAAATAGAGTTAGATAGATATTAACTCTAGATATATATATAGATAGATAGATATAGATATAGATAGATAGATAGATATAGATATAGATAGATAGATAGATATAGATATAGATATAGATTCCATTTATTGTATATATATTACATCCTGTTCTATGGAAGCTTTAAGGAAAGAGAAGAATCTGAAGTTCCTTTCTTATTCTCCTGTGCATTTTTTGTATGTTTACCTTAGATCCCTATAAGACCATGAGCTCTCAAAGGCTGAGGCCATATTTTCTTCCTTATATTTTCCTCACATTGTCCCATGATCAGAATTTGATTGGTACTTAGCACATGTATTATAAGAGAAGGGCTTAATGAATTGATTTGTTACCTCCTTGCAATCTTGCAGCAACTCTGTAAAGTAGGCCCTTGTGAGGTTCCTGATAATTACAGAAACTAGAATCTTAAAGTTAACATGTAAGCAACAAGTAGGTATTGCTGCAATTATGAATTCTCAAAAAATAAGTTGGAGTATGTCCTCCCATAAAATGCTGGAGTATGTACCCATAGTAAATCCATTGCTTAAAAAGGAAGTTCTAGAAAACAATGTATGCATCTAATTAGACATCTATCTTTCCATCCAGATGATTGGGCTCTTTATATTGCTAGATCAAAAATTTATGATAGTACTGAAAACTACAGATTTCAAGTACTGGCTTATAATTATAATCAAATGAATAGAATAACTGAGTGATTAAGTGTAACAAAGGCAAATACCCTAAAAATATTTCATTATAAGCCACAAGGGGAAGGAAGCACATGAGTCTTCTTGGACATTAAACATTCTATACAAATATTGCAATGCCAATGAAAGTGATCCTAAATATTGAATTTGGGGGGATAGAAAACAAATTTTTAAAAAATGCTTGAAAGGATACATCAGTGTCCGTTACTCCAGTACCAGCTAGCTTCATATACTGAAACCTGCAGTTCCTGAGCCAATACCCATCAAGCCTAGCTCTTGGCAAAGTGGGGAACATTCCAGTATGACTGGGAAAAGCGCCATGGGCACAAGAGTTTTTCACTGAACTCCACAATTTACTCTCCTAAATCCCAGCCAGTTTAGTTTGGGCCCTCCACCTTGTAGGTCTTGCCATCACTTTTCCCAGGGACTGAGATTTCTGTNATAGATATAGATATAGATATAGATTCCATTTATTGTATATATATTACATCCTGTTCTATGGAAGCTTTAAGGAAAGAGAAGAATCTGAAGTTCCTTTCTTATTCTCCTGTGCATTTTTTGTATGTTTACCTTAGATCCCTATAAGACCATGAGCTCTCAAAGGCTGAGGCCATATTTTCTTCCTTATATTTTCCTCACATTGTCCCATGATCAGAATTTGATTGGTACTTAGCACATGTATTATAAGAGAAGGGCTTAATGAATTGATTTGTTACCTCCTTGCAATCTTGCAGCAACTCTGTAAAGTAGGCCCTTGTGAGGTTCCTGATAATTACAGAAACTAGAATCTTAAAGTTAACATGTAAGCAACAAGTAGGTATTGCTGCAATTATGAATTCTCAAAAAATAAGTTGGAGCATGTCCTCCCATAAAATGCTGGAGTATGTACCCATAGTAAATCCATTGCTTAAAAAGGAAGTTCTAGAAAACAATGTATGCATCTAATTAGACATCTATCTTTCCATCCAGATGATTGGGCTCTTTATATTGCTAGATCAAAAATTTATGATAGTACTGAAAACTACAGATTTCAAGTACTGGCTTATAATTATAATCAAATGAATAGAATAACTGAGTGATTAAGTGTAACAAAGGCAAATACCCTAAAAATATTTCATTATAAGCCACAAGGGGAAGGAAGCACATGAGTCTTCTTGGACATTAAACATTCTATACAAATATTGCAATGCCAATGAAAGTGATCCTAAATATTGAATTTGGGGGGATAGAAAACAAATTTTTAAAAAATGCTTGAAAGGATACATCAGTGTCCGTTACTCCAGTACCAGCTAGCTTCATATACTGAAACCTGCAGTTCCTGAGCCAATACCCATCAAGCCTAGCTCTTGGCAAAGTGGGGAACATTCCAGTATGACTGGGAAAAGCGCCATGGGCACAAGAGTTTTTCACTGAACTCCACAATTTACTCTCCTAAATCCCAGCCAGTTTAGTTTGGGCCCTCCACCTTGTAGGTCTTGCCATCACTTTTCCCAGGGACTGAGATTTCTGTCCTTTACTCCCAGCATCTGTTTCTAGCTTTATCACTTACTAACTAGTTGATCTTGAACTACTTACTTAATCTCAACTTTATTCTTTAATCATAATCTTTACAATGAGGAAAATAATTTATAGGGCTGTTATGAGGATTAAATGTAAAGTACTTATTGCAGTGCCTTGCATATAGTACGCTCTACATTAATGGTAGATACTATTACTATTAATAGTCCAATGTGGACAGACCTCTCCTTACCTCCAACTCATCTTCTATTATCACTTCTGCCAAGATGTACCTATTGTTCCTTCCATCCCCTCATTGGCTCAGATGTTTTGGGCGTCATTGCCAGCCAGGATTAGATTTGAATTGGCCTTTGAGCACTAGAATTTGCAAGACTGACCAACCGAAATAGAGCCCAGCCCTATTGGTTGGAGTCTTCCAGGTTTTTCCTTATTTTCCCTGATTGTTAACCCATGGATAAAATACCAAAAAAATAATAGGCAATAAGTAGACAATTCTTTTATGAACCTGGGTCACAGGTGAATTTTTTCCACCTAACTTCCATACAAGTATAATAAAATACAAAGGGTAAAATGACAATACTGATAGTGAGATAGACTATCTCCTTTTATCCTGCAGAGTCCTAGCAGGTTTCATTCACTCTCCTTAACAGCCTCTTCCAGTCAGTCCCCTGGCAAATAATGTGTGGTGGTGTCTGTGCCCCACACCCTGAAGGTCCTGGTTTGCTGCCTTGATGCTTCTGATGGTCACAAGATGGGCATCTCATCAGGGTTTATATTTCCTTGGAGAAATTGCTTTTTTTATTTTTGTGGTGCTCTCACTACTTTTTTTTTTTTAGCTGAGCCATCCTGCCACCTGTTGGCAGCTCAGTGGCAGCTCAGCTCAGGTGAGAATCGAACCGCTATTGCTCAGAGCTCACACTCTTGAGCGAGCTCTTAACCAACTGAGCCACTCGGCCGGCCCTCACTACTTCTTGGTGACCCTCTTTCCGTTCTCATTCATGTTCTTTAATTGCGCTCAGGAAGTCCCCCCTCCCTCCAGCCATAACTGTCCTTTCCAGCTTCCCCAAATGGAGCTGGGTGAAAAGAGGGGATAAGGTTGCTCTCCTAGAGTTCTCTAGTGTCATAGCTCCTCTATTATACATATTCACTCTTACAGACGCTTCTCCAGAGGATATCGTAGGAGAAGGTTATCCTCTGTCCACTGGGGTTTGGAATAACACGAGGGCTCATAAATTGGCCCACTCCAGCCTTCAGCTCTATGAGGATAAGGTGTGTTGAATTCACCTCTGTCTTGCCAGACACAGAGTAACAGACTCTGAGTAGACTTTTCACTCTATATTTGTTGAATGTAGAGAGAATAAGTTCTTTTCACCAACAATTAACCTGTGGCAGAGGCTGAGTCTCTGAACTCTGCATTTNTTCATTTTAAAACACCATCATATCACTTAGGCATTTCCCTCAATCCCATTGAACTTGAGGTTTTGCATGCCTGTAATGCAGTATAATTCTCAGTTCTGGGGGGTGAAGTGAGCATGAAACCAGAGAGCAACCGAGTCCGGGGGCTCATGTGCCTGCGCTGCTCAGCCAATAGAACCACACAGGAGTTGGGTTATTGAGAATAAGTGTTTATTGTCAGAATACCAGTGATCTGAGAAGGCAGCAGGTTAACACCTTCAAAAACTGCCTTAACATTCTCAAACTGGCTTAGGGCATTTAAGGGAAAATCTGGGTGTTTCTCCAGAGACTACGTGAGGATCTGCTAGTAAAATTACTATAAAGATAATGGAAGAAAAAGCCTCAATCTGGAATAAGATATGTCCCATACATATAAGCAAGAAAGCATTAGAATCAAATAAATAGTATTTTTGGCAAAGACAGTTCAAAAGGACTATGCATAAAAGACATGGACAGTCCTTTCAGAACAGGTAAATAAATGGCTAATAAACATATGAAAAATCCAGATTAAAACTACAAAATGATACCATTTTGTATCATCTAGATTGGCAAAAATTAAGAAATCTGATAATACCATACACTGGGGGAGATTTGAGCTATATGATATGCTACCTACTGGGAGTATAAATTGGTACCACCATATTAGAAAATAATTTGGCATCATCTTATAATAATGAACACATGAATAGTCTCTGACCTAGACATTTTTTTCCTGAGTCTATAACCTGGAAATACCCTTGCACTCTGTGATATATTCAAATGGTGGAATATTGCTCAGAAATAAAAATGAATCATGTACAACTGTAAACAGATGAGTTATAGATACAAGCCAGATACAGAAGTATATATAGGCGTAATACTGTTTTTTTATAGAGATCAAAAGTACACAGGGCAAAAAAAGGAAGGAAGGAAGGATGGATGGATGGATGGATGGATGGATGGATGGATGGATGGATGAATGGATGGATAGACGATGATAGATGATAGATGATAGATAGATAGATAGATAGGTAGATAGATAGATAGATAGATAGATAGATAGATAGATAGATAGATAGATAGATATAGGTAATATAGTCTCAGGAGACTGCTTTTCAGAAACAATAAAGTCATAAACACAGTTCTTAGGATAGTAGTTACCTCTGGTGGGGTGAAAGTAATGGGAGCAGAGAAAAACACACAAGAATATCTATTCATACTTGAATGACAAAAACAAATGAAAATCATAATAGGTGATCTTTTCTAACTCTTCCCTGTGCCTCTCTCTCTTCATTTTACACTAGATATTTTCAAAGTTTTCTCTCTCAAAAGGTAGTAGGAGATGGAGAATGGGGCCTATGGGTCAGCACTCAACAAAAATTCTTACTTACACCCCACAAGAACCAGTAAGCTACATATCACATTACTTACTGTAGAGATAAGAAAACTAAACCAAAAAAAGTGTAATTATCTGCACAATGTCACATCACTCTAAATTGGTAGAGCTAAGTGTTGAATTCACATCTGTGTTATGAAAGTTCATTTTTGTAACAAGTGATTCAATTATGTCATGTTATATGGGGTTATTATCCTTTGAAACCAAAGGACATTTTCCCTAGGAAGAGGAACCTTTGAGTTTGCTTTTATCAAGAAACTAAACTCTTTATGAAACACAGTATAAGGTAAGATAATCTAAAATTTAAGTGGGGATTATCCACATATCAGAAGTCTGTGGGGTCGGCCGAGTGGCTCAGTTGGTTAAGAGCTCGCTCAAGAGTGCGAGCTGTGAGCAACAGGGTTGCCGGTTCGATTCCCGGCCTGAGCTGAGCTGCCGCTGAACTGTCAACAGGTAGCAGGATGGCTCAG
>NW_017732562.1:183534-187058 GCF_001890085.2 Hipposideros armiger
AATCTGTAAGTATTTTATTCTTGTTTATATCCTTATTTCTGTGTCCTTAAATACAAGATCCACAAAGGCTGAACTTCGTCTTGTTGCCATTCTATTCCCAGCACAAAGTCCCTGGTGCATCTTGGTTGAACTATTGAATTAATGACAGAAATCTTCACTACATATTTATATATAAGGAGGGCATTATGCATCTCTTTCAATTTCATTTATCCAATTCTGGTTATTTTTTTTAAGGAGGGAACATTTTATTTTATTTTATTTTTTATAAATATAAGGTCATTCATGCCCTAGAAAGGGCAGGGGCCAGGCAGCTTCAGGGGTCGAAGTAGTGGATAGAGGGGACTGTCTATTTAGGGCAACATCATGAGGTTAAATCTCTGCAGTCAATGTTCAAATTCCCAGAGAGCATCTGACTGGCGAAACTTGTATCTCATGTCCTGCTCTTGACCAGGAGAAGACAGAGCACCTTAATGAGAGCAAGACTACATATAATGGGGAGGCATACTTAGTATTCAAAGAAAAACTGTGATGCTGTTCCGCAAATAAGATTAGAAAAACAAAACCAATGGGTGTTCACTGAACATACGTTTTTATGTCTACCATTCTTTCAAGAATTAATGGTGACAGCCAGAGTGCAATGCTGGCTAAGTAACTGAGATAATATTTTTTAGTCTTACAAACCTGTCACTTCTCCAAATCTATATATGACTAATAGGTCTCCTACAGAGGACTTCTGTTGTATGCTGATTTCATATTAGCATTATTATTAATCAATTTATCCAAAAAGTATTTAAAATACCATTTTGTGTTCAGTGATAAATGAAGCACTGTGGAAATTTATAAGATGCAAATGAGGCAAAGGATGCCCCTCCAGCAGTGTACAGTCCAAATAGAAGTCAAGACATTGGACACATTAAGTAAGTTATATAGGGCCGGCCGAGTGGTGAAGTGGTTAAGAGTTCAGTTGGGAGCGCGAGCTCTGAGCAGCAGAGCCCCAGTTCGGATCCCGCATGAGAGCCAGTGATATTGCCCTCTACAGTTAAGATGCTGAACAACAGCTCGACCTGGAGTTGGGCTGGCATGAGTGGCAAGTGTTGGCGTAGGCTGCAGTCCCCTGCTGCAGTGGGCTGCCATAAGCTACCATGAGCTGCTGGCAGCCGGCGTGAGCTGCCATGAGCCATTGTGAGTGGCCGTTCAATGGCTGGCGACCGATCTGCCTCAGCCGGGAAGAGCTCAATGATCACAATACCAACATGGGCCAGTGAAGCGGCGCCCTCCACAACTAGACTGAAGAACAAAAGGACAGCAACTTTTCTGTTCCCCTCCCCCCAATTCCCCCAATAAAATCTTTTTTAAAAAAAGTTATATAATATAGGGATGTTCCAAAATTTGTAAAGCAAATAATAACTTTTTTTTTTTTTTGCATTTCTAGAATGCAGCTAAAATTCTCCTAAATTCTTTGGAATAGTTGGAATGAAAAATTTAGTTGTTTACCTTCACTACAAATCTCCTTAAGAGTTGCTTGAGTTGTTAGTTGATTCAATACAAGGACAAGGTAGAAAAAGACATTTAGCATAAAGGCTAGATTTCTGTCATGGGCATTTGGACATATATTGTTGCCTGTCTTTCGAGGGTAACAGATTTGGCAGAGTGAAGAGAGATAGTTTTGGTGTGGGACATAGTAAGGTTAAGCTGCTCGATCTTTTACCAAACTTCTTTTTATTCCTGTGCAAGATATACATGCCTGCCAGTAGAAAAGGAAAGAAATCAAAAGAGAGAAAGATAACTCTAAGAGAAATGATGGAACTTGCAGACAGAAACATTATTTAAACTTATTTATATTTTATTTAGTGAGATAGAAGGAACATTACTCCACTAAGTTTATATAAATGTATTTATCTCTTTCTTACTTCAAAATTTTCTTTTTCCTCTTTTCTCTTCCTCTTTTTTACCTACTTTCTCTAAGAATGTTATTCTCTTGTTCCCTCAAATACTGAGTATTCTATTTCTTTTTGTTTTGCAATAGTCCTCATATGCCCGGCAATATTAATTTTCTTACCTTCTAAAATTAGTTCTTATTAACTGAGTTCAATGTAGCAAAATGTAGAATAGAGAATATGGATAATCTTCAAATAAAGGATGTAGATAATTATATTTGTATCTTGAAAGTTTATGTTTCTATAAGAAAATACATATTAATAAAATTTTCATAGTGCCAGTTATAGAATTTTCAAGCTAATATATTGGGATATAAAAGTAAAAGGAAAGATACTTGACTCTTGTATAGTCTACAGAACAGACTCAATGATTGTGTCATATGACTTTGTTCACTCTCAATTGCGTCATTTACTTTTAATTATTCTTGATTCTCCACAATTGATTTGTGCTATAAAATCATTTTAAAATAGCACTTCCGAAAGTATGACTTAAGGAACTCTAGTTTCATGAAAATTTAGTGATCAGTATTGGGGGGAAAGACAATAGGCTAGGAAAGTACTAGGTTAAACAAACACACAAGTTTCACGCCTCAAGGGCATTTGAGAATTATTGAAACAGGATGTCATATGAGTTTGTGGACTTGCCACCGTGCGCTTACATTGACAGCACTGTAAAAACAGTTCGGTAAGGCTTCATAACCTTGGTATATCAATGTCCCACAGCTGTGTTAGTGTTGATGTGTGGCAGTGTCTTGTTGAGTGGCATTCATTATTGTTGCGTGTTTTTGTGTGCCGTTGCAAGAATATCTGAACTTGAATTAGAGCAATGAACAAACATTAAATTTCTTGTTAAACTTGGCAAGAGTGAAAGTGAAATCAGGGACATGTTAGTCCAAGTTTATGGGGATAATGCCATGAAAAAATGGCAGTGTGCAAATGGATTAAATGTTTTTCTGAGGGAAGAGAATGTGTCACTGATGAAGAGAGGTCAGGGCGGCCAGTAACGAGCAGAACTGACAAAAACATTGCAAAAATTCATCAAATTGTTCATCAAAATCATTGGCTGACTATGAAGCACAGCAGACCAAGTAAACATCGATAGAGAAACAATTAGTAAAATCTTAACTGAAAATCTTGGCATGAGAAAGGTGTGTGCAAAAATGGTCCCGAAGGAGCTCACTGATGAACAAACGCAAAGGAGAGTCGAAGTTTGCCGAGAGCTTTTGGAGAGGCAAGACAATGTATTGAGCCATGTTATTACTGGTGATGAAACATGGGTGTACCAATACGACCCTTAAACAAAGCATCAAAATGCACAATGGAAATCAGCCAAGTCTCTAAGACCAAAAAAACATTCCATCAGTCCAAATCAAGAGTCATAACAATGTTGTTAACCTTCTTTGATATCAGAGGGATTATTCATTATGAATTTGTACCAACTGGGCAAACAGTTAACCAAGTTTACTATTTGGAAGTGCTGAAAAGGCTGCATGAAAAAGTTAGATGACCTGAACTTTTCACCAGCAATTCATGGCTCTTGCATCACAACAATGCATCAGCTCACACAGCACTGTCTGTGAGGGAGTT
>NW_017732562.1:187343-190205 GCF_001890085.2 Hipposideros armiger
TATGTTCTTTTATTACTATTATTATTAGAATCATAAAGGTTTTTTATTTTATGGTAAACATTTTGGAAAATACTAGATTAGATTATCTGAATATTGCTTTATGGAATTTCTCATTCTGCAGAAACATTGGTTTCAAGTAATGACATTTACTGTACATGACTTCAGAAGCACTGAGGGGCTATAAACCCACTTTTTTAAAAAAATGAGAATTAGATGTTTTCCGATATTGGTGAACTATCATTTATGATATTAAGGTTAATACAGATACTAATGTTGGTATAAGGTATCACACTAGTGAATTAAATAAAATAATTTTTAAAGTTAGTATATTATAAATATTTAGAATAAAATATGGTGTAAAACTTACTATACCCTTCACCCTTGTTTTGAGCTTTTCTTGTGCTTCCCTTAATCTATTCAAGTGAGTGCATGTGTCTCAGTATTTCTGCAACATACAGTCATGCTGTGTAATTGTGCATATTTCAGATTTCAGAAGCTTGAATGACTTTTACTTCCTCATTTGGCTATTTTCTTATTTTGGTAATAATGACTAACTCAACAAGTTAAACAATTATTTACATATATGCATATGTATTGTATAGCACAATTGTAACATTTAGAAATTTCACTTTAATTGGCGTACATTATATATAATAAACTGTTTGATGATCTTTGCCTGTTAGCCTTTTTGCATTTTCTACAGCCTAAATGGTCTGTGTAATAGGATCATTGCTATCATTGACCTCTTCATAGTGCTGTGACAAAGGGTCATACTAATGATATTCTGTGCCAGAAAACGTCTATGGGATCATTCTCTTCCTATGGAGACAGATGGTGGGTTTAGCAGTGAGTGACCCACTAGCTCCTAGACTCATATTCAAAGGCTGAATTGTGCATGAAACAATCACATTCTTAACAAATGCCCCCATCAACATATGTACATCAAACTCATTCTAGTACAGTGACTGATTGTTTTGAATAAATGACATTGCAGTGTATAGTGCTAACAATTGTCATGTTTTCTAAATAATGTTAGGAGCAGGCACCAACCAGCAAGTAAAACTAGACAGTCCACATCAAATGTATTGTTTTAAGGTCTCAAGTGTTTTTATTTGCTTTTTTAAAGTAAGGAAGTTCATTTTTTTTTCATAAGAGGTGAAGCAATATAGGAGGCATTTAGTGACCAGTGTTGACAAGAATAAAAATGGTCAAAGTTTTAGGACTCATGTCACCCTATGAACCAGATAACTCTGCCCTCTATCAGGACCATGGTCCATCCACATGGATGCCTGGGCCAAAACAATCCATGAAGCAGCATTTTAAAGAGTACTTTAAAATATAACCAAGAACCTCAACATCCCCTGATAAGGTTAGGTGAATATCATCTTTATATACAAAGATTAGCAAAATATAATTTATTCAAGCAATCATGAAAGGAGGCAGGAAAAGCAGGAAATGTGGTTGAAGGAATTTCAGTTAAGGCAAAAGTAAAAATCTTTTTTTAGATATACAGGAGTTTTGCATTAATTCATGGAAGAGGGAAAATGCACACCCAGGAGGGTGACAGCATATAAATTAGACTGAAGGAATGTTAGGTGTGAAATTAAAAGAATGTTAAAGGAGGGCTTTCACACAGTCTTTGACCTAAGAAATCATTGTCTCCTCACAGGATGAAATTTTTTATTCCAAATGTCAAGAAGAATGGCATCAGTGCTGGAAGTAGGGATTGAGGGGATGTCCTATTAGGTAAAAGTACATTTTCCCAGCTCATTTTTCAAAGATTCTTCCTAGATTCCTTCCCTTTCCTTAGAACTCCTGATATCCAATAAATCATCCAGTATGACCTGCCCTACTTCCTAAATAGTTCCCAACAGTATCTTTTACTCCATCCCCCTGTATACTTATGTGTGGGCTTTACATTCATGACATTCATTGGTTCGTCACATAATACCATTATTGTCTTTAGCATGCCTGTTGTGTGGGAATTGAGAGAGTGAAAGATAGGAGGCGCAAGGCATACAGATCTAAATATAGCAAGTTTTTACAACACAGTCATTAATTTCAATTTGCTATAAATGTTAGATGTCAGAAAAAAATCACTTAAAGATAACTATTCTTATCTAAAGAGGATGAACCTACAAAAAATGATGACTTTTAAGGAAAGTCAACTTTTCACAAAAAAGTCACTTGAGGTCTTTTATTTATCATTTATTATTTATTTCACTTATTATCAATGCTTTCATTTCTCAGAAACCTTGGGCACATGTATGAAATATAAATGGAATAATTAAATACAGTAGTTAAAATTCCCACAAAGAGAAGAAATCAATGTAATATTATTGTTTACAATTTAATTGAAGAAATCACTTAAAATATGTAACAACTTAAAGAATTTAATAAGGGGGCTGGCCAAGTGGCTCAGTTGGTTAAGAGCTTGCTCAAGAGTGCGAGCTCTGAGCAACACGGTTGCTGGTTGGATTCCCGGACTGAACTGAACTGACACTGAGCTGCCAACAGGTGGCAGGATGGCTCAACTAAAATAAAAAAAAAAGAATTTAATAAGGCCTTCACCCTCATCTACAAAATGAGGAGACTGAATCTAATTTAATATAGGCCGCCTCCTTTTAGTCCTTACACAGTAGCACCATATCTATATTCTTCATAGCTTACCATGTTGTAATTATTTTATTTTCATTTCGTGTGTTCCATTAAACATTCTATTGGTGAAATGTTTGTATGCATGTATATATGTATATGCATATACAGTAATACCTTGGTTTGCGAGCATAATTCATTCCGGAAACAAACTACTTGTATTGCAAGACATCACTCGTTTACCCCATTAAAATGTATTAGAGGGCC
>NW_017732562.1:191489-219016 GCF_001890085.2 Hipposideros armiger
TTTGTTTTTCTCAGAATTTTACTTCCTCACGATGTTTCTATTACAGGGTACAGCCGGATCTGTTCTATACTAATGACTAACTTATTCTAACTATGTTTCAATTTCCTCCGATAATGGCCAGAGCTGAGTTCCTGCCTTGGCACTTAAAGGATGTTTACTACTTAGCAACTGTTTCAAACACTACTGGCTAAACAGGATCTTAAGAATTATAAGGTGCATAACTTGTCTATCACTAAGAATCTATCACTAAGAAACTAACAGTAAAACAGAATTATCGTAATTTGTCCAAACCTCACTTATTTGGTTAAAGTAAATAAAACAATCAATATAAGAAGGGGTGTCAGATCTTTATCCTACTGGGGGCTTCCAAAGGGGAATTTAAATTTTCCAAAACATAAAGCAGTATCTCTCAGTCAGAGCTTCAGAATTTGTCATAATAGCAGTGTGATAGGCCATGTCAGGCACTGAGGTGCAGCCGGCTCCCAACAGTTGGAAACACTGAACTGATGGAGCTGAGGTCTGTCCTCTGCATTGCACTCCACCCTTCACTAGAACCTGATAGTTTCCTTTAGTCATTTCAGCTTTTACCACATCTAGACCTGACCATTTGACTTATCCAGAGCATAGTTCTGGGTCTGGAACATAGTGACTGCTCAATAAATAGTTGGATGGATGGAGGATGGATGGATAGACATAGAGATAGATGAAAAAAGGGAAGGAGAAAGGAAGTAAGGAATTTCACACTATTTCTTTCATATTAAAGCTCTCCTTCCTTCCTGGGTTTCTCCTCTCTGGATGATCTTCTGTCTCTATTACCATGGGTGTATCCTTCCCTCTGTAAAGGAAGTATTACTCTCTCCAGCCCATGATTCTGTTTGTGTCTCTATTCTCTCCATCCTTGTGAATGTAACATTTATGTGGGTTTCCCATAGGATTCCCTTGGCCTCCCTACAGAATCTTAGTCCTGCATTACCAAATTCCCTCATTGGATATTCACCATTATGCATCTACTACATTCTCAAACCAAATATAGCTATCTCCAAATTAATTAGTGTTTTTTTTTTTCTTCTAACTTTTCCAGGTTTTCCTCGGCCCTGTGTAAACCACCACCCTTTTGGAAACCTGGGTTTGAAATCTCGTCGTCATCTTTGCCTTTGCCTGTTCGCTTTGTTTCAGCCTTTGCCTGTTCGCTTTGTTTCAGCCTTTGCCTGTTCGCTTTGTTTCAGCCTTTGCTGCCCCTGCCAGCGCCTTCCTCTGTCTCTATGCTGACTGCGATGCAGTTGTTTTCTTTTCTAGGCAGGCTTCCTGATTCCATTTTCTTCCCACTAAAGTTGATACTATTCACTGAAGAACAATTAATTTTCCCAAATTACTTATCTGTTCATGCTAGTCTCTGATTTAGAAATCTCCAGTGACTTGTTATGACTTAAGGCAGTGGTTGCCCAGAATTTTAGATATGATGGAGCAGTAAATAGAGCAATTAGAAAAAAAAAATCAAAAGTAGGAAAAAATTACAGAGAGCAATCACTTATTTCTCCCAGAAAGACGTTTTGTTTTTTTTTACATTGCCATTTATGATAGCCATTATTACATTTAGGGAAAGACATTTTAATCCTAAAAAGTAGGAATGACAAACTCAGAATAGGAAACAAAAATGGGAAACAATGACTTTATTAAAAAGCTCAAACCTTTGGTCACTTCTATCTCCTTGTTCCTTGGACTAATGACAACATCCCTGCAGCAGCAAGTGCTGTGGAGCCTCGAGAAACTCTCAGTCCCTTCTTAGCTCATCTCTCCTCCTGCTGGCAGCCACTGAGCCTGATCTCATCTGAGCACTAATTTTACTGAAGAGGCATGTGACATGTTGTCTGACCTCTTTAGGCCTTTGTTTCCTTCACTAAAAAGGAAGATTTTGAAATCGAGGAAAAGGATTAGTTTGTTCTAGCCCTAAAGATTATATTGTTGATTGATTGATTAACCTAATAAAGGTAATAGCTATATACATTTAAATCTGGTTTTCTGTTACTCAAACTCAAATGAAAATAATGAGAATTATAGGCTTTTCCCATTAGAAGATAAGGAATCAATCAGAGTATTAAATAGAAACTATTCTTTATTCACACTGGGTTAGCTTGACATCTGTCAACTGCAAAAGCAGAGAATACCGTGAGTAAAGTGGGACAGGATGATGAAAATACTCATTTCATACACATCATTCTAGTGTGAGGGGGGAAAAAACAAAGCCATCACTGATACCATAAGAGACTATCTGCCTCCCTATTTCATTTAGCTATGAAGGAGCCATTGATTTTACACTGTCATTTTTAATCCCTTTGATTTTGCTTTGTTTGCCTCCAACCACCCCCACTCTCCCAACACACACACATACTTCCCATTCTGACCAAGGCAGAGTTCAAATTCAGGTATCAAAGACAAAAAATAAAAAGGAGGCGGGCCATCAAGCAATCATACCAATTCAGATTTTTTGACAAAAGGAATTATGAAGTTTGTGATCCCTAATCTTGGCAGATGGGTGTGATCTCATGAGTCTGTTTTGTAGGCTTCCGGTAGTATTGGGGAAGAGCTGAGTGAAAAATGAGTGCAAAAGAATATGGACACAGTGTCTATAGTGGAAACCCCACCTGCAGAGTAGAAGTACTTATCTACCCTAGGCATTCCACCCCAATTGATCTAATTTGAAAGTTTCACTACCACTTTGTGTGAGATACTTAACTGCAATATATTCATATGCAGATTTCCAACCCTGGGGGCCAATTATCATTCCAGATCCATTTTAGTATAACTGGGGGTTTCACAAATTCTTCTTTGATGTTGACATCAGTATTAAACTGATGAATGGGCTCATAAAAGAAAGATATTTTGTCCTTTCCAGTTTTATGCTCCCTGACAAGGGATTGTTGGTTCAAAATTGAGTTCCTTTTCCATCTTTTCATTCCTCATCATAGATCACATCTTGCCTCTCAAAATTTATTGCCTATTATGCTGTACATCCAAGTGCTCTGGCTCTTGTGGCCAAATGGAGGGACCTCTGGATAGCTCTTTTCAAATATGAAAGTGGAATTCTCACTTTTGGTGTGGGCAGGCAACTAGCTGGTCATTAGTGATGCTTGACTGAGTGCCAGGAAGAGCCCATTAGCTGGGTGCACTGCTGGGAAGAGCCCATTAGCACCCAGCTGCCAGCCATGGTTTGGAATGTGGAGCATGCTATATGTTCACAGCCTAGAAATTGTGCTTCTCTCAGTACCTGCAGTTGGTTTGGATAGCATGTAAAGATGAATCATATGCCACAATCACTTTGATACTTTATCCCTGAGATATGAAAAAGACAGAAGAAAAATGAAAATTATGGTCAGTCCCCTGTTCATGAGGCTTCTGTGGAAACATCAGATGAATGACCAAACTTTTTTTATCTTTACGAACATACAGAGAGTCATGTAGAAGCATGAAATTTCCCATAATAAGATTTTGCTAAATGCAAAACCCATACTTTAAAAATTACTCATAAGCTAATTAAAAATAAGTATAAAAATGATGTATCAAAATCTTAGGGTGGTATTCTTTTTTTTTTAATTTATTTTTTTTATTGTTAGTTTCAGGTGTACAGAACAATACAATAGTTACCCTTTTTTCACCCTCACCAGGTAACAACCTCCCTCCCCCCATCTATTGCCCTCCCACCCCCGATATCATGCTTATCTATTACAATTTAGGGTGGTATTCTTAAGAGAGCATCTGCTTTGTCCTGCATGTTTCCCATCTCATTTTTAGACATTTCCAACAAGGGAATTAGGGATTGGACTAGTCAGGGTTCTTCAGAAAAACAGAACCAATAAGGTATATATGGGAAGAGATTTATTATAGAAATTGTTTCATGCAATTTTGGAGGCTGAGAAGTCCCTTGATCTGCTGTCTGCAAGCTGGAGACCTAGGAAAGCTAGTGGTGTAAGTTCTAGTCCCAGTCCAAAGACCTCCCCTGAGTCCGAGGAGCCAGTGGTATAAATCTCAGTTCAAGAGCAGAAGGTAGGCAGACAGGAAGCAAAAAAGGGGCAAATTCCCCCTTCCTTCACCTTTTTGTTCTATTCAAGCCCTCAGCAGATTGGATGATGCCCACCCACAGTGGGGAGGAGGGCAAACCACTTTACTGAGTCCACTGATTCAGATGCTAATCTCATCTGAAACACCCTCACAGACACACTCAGAAACCGTGTTTAACCTGGGCACCTGTTGGCACAGTCACGTGGACACATAAAATCGGCCATCACAGGGGTTGGGCAGTGTGCGCCCATGAGCTCCCCATGGGCTTGGATCTCTCTGCCTTTTGCATCTTGATCCCTCCCACTCTCTGCGTTCTGGCTCTGTGCGTTCCTTTGTCCCTCACAGCCCTATAGATGTTTGCATCCTTTTCAGGCTATGTCCTTCTATGTCTTTTCTGCCCACTCTTAGTGGGGCCTGGATAGAAGGAGGGACAGCGCATCTGTGGGAGAAGAAGTGGGTACATGAGGGCTGGGCAGACTAGTTTGGGGGAAGTTCGGTTTATGGGTCACTTTTTACTCTCTATTTTTATTTAGGCAATTGGTTAGAATTAATTATCCACTCAATTGGAAAGGGAAATTCATTTTAGGGGCACAGAGATGTCTCTCAGAGTTGGCCTCTGCATGGACAGGAAGTAGAGCATGCTCATTGATCGCAGTTCATGGCACTTAACTCCAGTGTTCCACCATGAATGAAATTCATCTATATTCCTTCGTGTCTACTGCTTTCTGTCTTGCTGCTTACTCAGACTCATATCCCATTCCCAATTCCCCATAAGAGAATCTGATCCAGCCCACCGTTTTTTTCACCACTCCAAAGTTACTGACCATGGTATGACCATGGTATGGATGGCTCACTTTCAGGTCAGGAAATTCATTTGGTTCAGTGAGTTGTGCTGGGAGAAAGGCGTACCCTCGTGTCTGCACTCACTCCACAAGCTCTGGAGGGAAGAGGATTCTTTGAGAAGGCGTAAAGATGTCATGCGTGCAGAGCATGTCTAACTACATGGCCAAGAGCCGGGACACTCGCCACAACAAAAATGACCTGATTTCCCAGTCACAGAGCTTATTTGTGACAAGGGGTAGGGATGCCCCCAAAGTATGCAAATACCTGAACTGTGACTTTAAGAGAAAATTTCAACATTGTGAAGCTGAGCGTTTCCCACATTTGCTTTAGCCCCGAGTCTCCTTAACCCCATTGAAACACCCTCCTTTATACTGGGTTAAGAAAATGGAGCAAGAGTAGACCTATGAAAAAAAAGTGGGAGCAGAAGACATTATTTCAGAAGCTGTAACTATTACATTTATGAGTTTAGAGATGAAAAACAAAAATTAGATAAGAAAAACTGTCCTAAATGGGAAACCCAGAAAACGTGTGTCAGAGACAGAAGGAGCTTATGGATGAATAACAGAGTCAATGCCATTATGGGTCCCCTGAAGTCCAAATTAACATCACATAGAATTTAGGAAACTGTGGTCAAGAAAGATATTAACAAAATGTAACTCCTGTGGGCCAGGAACGGAGAAGCACATTACCTACACAGCTGCAGCTTTCAATTTTACCCTGGTATAATTTTAATAGCCTAGAGCGCCTCAGTCCTGAAAAGGCTGTAAAGCTTGTACCCAACCTATAGATTTGGATATCCTTCTTTAAAAAAATCTTCTTATTGCATTTAAAGCAATGCAGAGCCAGATTATTGGAAAAAATACTTTGTTTTCCATCCTTCTACATTTATAACTACCTTGAAAATACTTTTTATTAAAAATAAACATGAATTTTGAATTAAAATAATAAAAACAAAAGAGGCACAGGTTTTTAGGTCACCCCAAATTAAGCACCGAGGGGGTAAGACTGCCCCTGAACTTAAATGTTTTCAGTCTGCACCAGACATTTCTAAATGTCTTCTACTGAAATCACTCCACATTGCACATATCACAAAACCTTATTACTTCCAAATTCAAACTCTTGTTAAAATTTATATCACTCCAGTAGTTTTATATCAGTAGGAACACTTGCAATGTTGAGTGATTTTAAGGTAATTGGAGCATATTTATTTTAACAGGCATTGTAATCTGGCAACCAGTGAAGCAAACACAGGAATATTGTAGCAAATGGGGATATTTGTAGCAATGGCGTATCACCAAGCACACAATAATCATATGCACTAAAGGTACAGTGAAATCCAGGTATGATGGCTCTAGGGAACCTCTCAGGACTTCCACAGACCTCTTTGGCTATGGAGGCAGCACAGTAGAGTCATTAGGAACATGGACTCTGTACTTAGTCCCTGTGTGTCCTTAGGCAACAGCTTTAGTTGCTATATTAGTTTCCTGTGGCTGCCATAACAAATTACATAAACTGGGAGGCTTAAAATAACAGAAATTTATTCTCTCTCAGTTCAGGAGACCAGAAGTCTGAAGTCAAGGTGTTGGAGGGTCAGTTTGGTTTTTTCTGGAGGCTCTAAAGGAGAACCCATTTCTTGCCTCTCTCCTAGTTTCAGGTGGTGGCCAGCAGTTCTTGGGGTTCGTTGACTTGTAGATGCATCACTCTAACTTCTGCCGCCATCTTCATGTGACCTCTCCTCTGTATCTCTGTGTTTCCTCTCCTTATAATGTTATCAGTCATTGGATTTAGGGTTCACCCTACTCCAGTATGTATGTTCTCATCTCGATCCTTACTTTGATTGTATCTACAAAGACCCAATTTCCATATAAGGTTACATTCTGAAGTTCCTGGTGGACATGAATTTGGGGAGAACACTATTCTACCCACTACAGTTGCCTCAACTGCAAAGTGTGGGTGCTAAGAGTATCTGCCTCATGCCTTATAGGTTGTTATGATATATCAGGTAGTGGAGATAGAGTGCTTAGAATAGTACTTTGTATGTGGTAAGCAGAGTACATATGTTTTAGCTTACTTATAGTAATTACTTATAGTAATAAGTAAAAAGATCACACTTAACTAAATAAATGTAAGTTCATTTTTATTTGTCATAGGCTCATTTGCAGGTACTTATAAATAGAGTACATCACCTTTCACCATAACACCATCTCCCTGTCTCCCCTTTCTTTACCTATAAACTGTCCATGTTTAAAGGCACACCTTGACACAAAATGCTGCCACAATAATATAAAAAAAAAAGAGAAAAGAAAGCCAAACCAATCCACAGCCTGATCCTGGGTGACAAGAGGACAAAGAATCCATCAAAAAAGTGCATGGCTGCTGGTTGCCAAGTTACAAATTGGGCCTAGATAACCAACTCACTTTAATTAAATTGCCTCTGACCAAGCTTCGGGCTATGATTTTTCATATTGAGCTTGGCTCTGTGGTGAGCCGGCTCAGGTCTCTTGGCATAAAATTGTGGTCTGACCGTATTTCAAACCCAAAAGCTTGTCTCATTCCATACCTGCCTAGCCAGTATAGGTATCATACCTGGTTTACACTGAAAAAGTGCTCCCAGGATACAGGCTCAGGGTGGCCCTTCTGGGACTCCATGAGTCTGGCATGTGGAGAGACATGCACACCGGCTTGTGTGTGCAGGTGGGGATGAAAGGGGAGAAGGTATATAAGCAAAAGAGAAAGCCGGAACTCAATGCTTTGCTGTCTTTCCCCTTCTCCTTTCCTTTATATGGGAATTGTTGTTGAGTTAGGCCCTATGGGACTGCAGACGGCCCCCCACTGGCCAGGATTTCCAGCGATTTCTGCCCTTGTGTCTCTTGGTCCACAAGAAGAAGCACTTTATATTAACTCATATGATAATTTATTGAATGTGACTCCGGTGCAATCCAGACGAGGCTGGAGATATTTCCAAATGCATATGGTAAGGGAATCACCTAAGTCTGCTTATCCAGAGGAAAGATAACCACGTGATAACACATGGAGCTGGCCTTGGGTGGACTCTCTGTCAATGCTGACTAACTCCATGACTCACAAATCACGTCCTCATGCGGTAGATGACCAGCACAGAGTGGCAATGCAGTATCCTGGATGGACCCATGATTCACACCTGCCCCCTCTCTGCCCTCCATTCACCCTCATCTCTGACCACAGCTGCTCACTCTTACCTGAACACCAGGCCCTTTCCCCATCTTGATGTTTGCATCTGTCCTTCCTGACTTCCCACCTGGAAAATTTCTATTTGTCTTTAAAGCAGAAGCAAAGCCAGCTTTTCATAGAGGAGAGTAAGGGTTGCTGGGAAACCAAGCCACCCTGTAAGCACCTGTCTGCCTGTCTCTATCTCTTCCCAATGCTGTTTTCAAGCCCTGCATTTCCACTTCTTTAATAATGACCGCCTTCAAAACCATCCTCATGGCAATCTAGCACTTCTTTATGGTTGAAAAGTGTGTCCTCAGGATGGGGAATGAATTCTCTCCCTTTCCCCCCTCTAGTTACACTTCTGCTTCAACATCTAGTTCAAATGTCACTGTGATTTGAAGTCTTCCTCCACAAGCCAAGGCAGAGGTAGCTTTTTTCCTTCACTGACTCCATAGCACTTTATAGAAAGCTTTGTATCCATTTTGCCTTCCTTCACTGAGCTGACTTAGTCGGATGGAGGCAGAGAATGTATCTCAGCCACTTTTATACCTTGGTCATTAGCAGAGGATTGAGCATATAGTTGCCTTAGTGATCAACATAAGAAGCAAGGGGAATGAACACTGTGGGATGCATATCATATTTTTAAATTCACTTTATCCAGACGTAGTATGCCGAATCTTAGCCCAGAATTCAAATGTGAAAGAAATAAGCACTTTTTTTTCTTTTTCATAACTACACCTGATTTATACAAAAATTAACCTGTCATATTCTGTGTCCCCTCCTCCTCCATCCCCAGGGTAGTGTATGGTTCAAGCTTTTGGGCATCACCAAAGCACTGATGCAGGTAATATGGGCTTCTGGCCCTGTTTGACATGAGAGTCTGCTGAAACTTCCCTTTTCATGGTCTGACATGTTCTTCCAGGTCCAGCAGACTCCACTGCATGTGGCCACACTTTGGACATTGAAATCTTCTTGAGGTGGTATGGGTTCTGTATGACTTTTCTACTTTGGGGTCTTATTTCTGCTCAGGTGGCTTCAGGAAAACCAGGTCCTATTGCTATGATCTTGGCTGCTCGATCTCTCCTTCACCTCCTTCAAGATCAGGAGAAATACTTTTCAGTTTTGGCTGAGGGTAGGGAGAGGGGATCAAGAGCCTCATTCTCTTGCTGCTTTTTCAAGACATCTTTTTCTCTACCAAAGAATTCCTTTCTGTTATGTTTGCTTCCTCCAAGTATCTCCCAAGTTCTAAGGAATTAAGCTTCTGGGAAACAAAGGGAAAAAATTCTTGATCACCTATTTCCTCTGAGGCAATAATACTATGAATTAATATGATTTGAGGGGAGCAGAGATGAACATGAGAATTAACCAGTAGGAGAGCAACCACAAAATACTGTAGCTGAAATAAATAGAAGTTTATTTATCTCTCTCATAAAACCATCTAAAAGTAGATAGAAGGCCCAGCCAGATGTACAGCTGTGCACCAAGAGGTCAGTAGTACCATCCTCGACATGTGGCTTCCACTTCTGTGTCCAAGGCTGCTGGTTCAGCTGCACTGTCTTCCAGCCAGCAGGAAACAGGAAGCAGAATTCAGGGCAAGTGTGGCTAAGGTGATGCCCTGGAGTTACACACACCACTTCCACTCACTCTCTTTCCCCTAAAATAAATATGGCCACACCTAGCTGCAAGATACGAAAGCATGGCCGGGAGATGGCTGCCATGAATTTAGCTAAAACCCTGGTGGAAGGGATGGTTCTATTATTAGAAGGAGAAAGAGAGAATTCATGCTGGAGACTAGACAGCAGTCTGTCACATACAAGGAAAAATAATAGCAACATAAATTAAAACCTCAAATATTGTCCAATTATGTTGGCAACAAAGCTATTCTGATTCCATTTTATGGGTGAATAAAAGAGGTTCAGAGAACATGAATAATTTACATATATATATATATATATATATATATATATATATATATAATAAGTAAATGGTGAGTTAAAACTCAATCCTAAATCTGTACATAGGCTTCAAAATCTATACATTTCCCCTATACTAGTTATGGATGGATTTGATGAATAAATTTTAAGATTATCTTTCAGTTTCAATTGTTAAACAGCATGTTTTGTTTTTTCATATTAAGCCATATGAAAATTGTAAGAATTTGGGTTCTGTTTTAATGTTGTTTGTTCTTTACAATTGTAGAATTTAGTGTTACAGTGATGTGTGAAACACCAATGGATTCTTAGGATATTGGAGCTTGAAAACACTGTTAGCTTCACTGCTCCGTGTTAGGTAGAGATGTCATGAATTTGTGTCACTTTATTCATGAAGTATCTTGTTTGGTCATGGGTGATAGCTCAAATTGTGTTCAGATCGAAAAGGAAGGCAACAGATCAATATCAATAAACTGTATGCTCTACCATATGATGCTTTTTTATATGCAAAAGACATATTGCCTGCAGCCCAGACCAATTTAGAAATGCCTCTCACTCCTTGAAAACCAAGCGGCATCTTTTCACTGACTTGCAGCCCCTGAGAACTGGAGCATGTTTCTGTGCACTTTGCTTCCTCTGCTGTCCTTAGCTTCTGTGTCGCCTTCCCCTGCTCCTCCTCCCAGTTTCCACATAATTCATTCTGCTCCTCTTCCTCATTTGGCCTCTATATGTGGACACTCTTCTAACATTTTGCCCTGAAACTCTTCTTATGCTGGTGTTCGCTTTTAGAAACCCAACTATTTCCATTCCTTCAACAATTTAGAAAGTTACCAAATTTATATATCTAGCCATGACCCCTTGCAGCATATTATAATAATTTCCTGATATCCCCTGTCCAATTTTTCTGTCCAAGTTCCCATTCTATCCTGCACCTTTCAAAAGCAACCTCTTTCAAACAGGTTGCATGGCAGTTGGCACTTGGAAGGAAGCTCCCAAGAGCAATAACGCTTGCAAAAGCCACTGCCTCCAGGTGTTTCCTTGACCTAATGCTCTCTCCCCGGATTTCTGACACCAGGCTAAAAGAAGCACTCTGCTTCTGCAAGCCCAGAGGTTGTGCTTGCATCTCCATCATTTCACTTAGAACATCTCATTGAGCTTGTGGATGTTTCTGTGTCTCCTCTAAACTGTAAGACCCTTAAAGCAGGCTTGGGCTCCCTTCCCTAGCACCTGGTACAGTGCCTGGAAAATAATTTCTGTGCATGCAACTTGAACTGACTTAATCAGGCCCTTTCTCCCAGTAATTTCTCATGAGTCAGCCAATAAGACCATGTTTATTAATACCCACAATAGTAGGGTCATAAAGATTTTTAAAAGTACATATAAAAACACAGCTCAAAGTATAAAAAGAACTTTTAAGCCTCAAAAATAAAAAATCAAACAATGCAGTTAAATTGGGCCAAAAACATCACCAAAGAAATCCAAATGGCAAATAAGCATATGAAAAGATGTTCCACATAATATTTCATTAGGAAAATGCAAAGGAAAACAACAATGACATACAGGCATACTTTGCTTTATTGAGCTTCACTTTATTGTGTTACACAAATGTGACATGTTTTACAAACTGAAGACAAGATCCTTCACAAGGAAAAAGATTATAACTCACTTTATTGTAGTAGTCTAGAACTGAGCCCACAATAGCTCTGAGGTGTGCCTTATTAGAATGTCCAAAACCTGGGGACACTAACAGAACCAAATGCTGGTGAGGATTTGGAGCAGCAGGAACTGTCATTCATTGCTGGTTAAAGTGCAAAATGGTACAGCCACTTTGGAAGATAGCTTGCTGGATTTTTTACAAAACTAAACATACTAACTATATGATCCAGCAATGGAGCTCCTTGCTTTTTACCCCCAAAAAGTTGAAAACTTACATCCACCAAAAAAAAAAAATGCACACAGATGTTTATAGCATTTTCATTCATAATTGTCCAAACTTGGAAAAAACCAAAAGTCGTTCAGTACATGAATGGATAAATAAACTTTGATACATCAGATAATGGGATATTATTCAGCACTAAAAAGAAATGAGTTATCAAGCCATAAAGTCACATGGAGGAAACTTAAATGTGTATTACTAAGTGAACAAAGCCAGTTAGACACTGTATGATTCCAACTATCTAACATTCTTGAAAAGGCACAACTATAGAGACAGTAAAAAAAATCGGTGGTTGCCAGGGCTTAAGGAAAGGGAGGGATGAATAGACAAAGCTCCGAGGATTTTAGGGCAGTGAAAATGCTCTGATACTCTGTATGATATTATTTTTTGTTAAGATTTTTTTATTGGGGAATTGGGGGAGGGGAACAGCATTGGGGAATTGGGGGAGGGGAACAGACAACTTGTTGTTCTTTTGTTCTTCAGTCTACTTGTGAAGGACGTTGCTTCACTGGCCCATGTTGGCATTGTGATCATTGTGCTCTTCCCAGGTGAGGCAGATCAGTCGCCGACTTCTGGACAGCTGCTCACAGCAGCTCTTGGCAGCTCACACCAGCTGCCGGCCACTCATGGTAGCTTATGGCAGCCCACTGCAGCAGGGGCTGCAGCCTACACCGTAGCCGGCGACTCACAGCAGCCCAGCTCCAGGTCGAGCTGTTGTTCACCATCTTAGCTTTAGAGGACAGTGTCACTGGCCCTCATATGTGGGACCCGAACCGGGGCCCTGATGCTCACAGCTGGCATCCCAAGCCAGCTCTTAACCAACGTGCCACTCAGCCGGCCCTGTATGATATTATAATGGTGGCTATATGTCATTATACATTTGTCTAAACTCATAGAATATACAACACTAAGAGTGAACCCTAAATAAACTATGGACTTGGGGTGATTATAATATATCAATATAGGTTCATCATTGGTACCCAATGTACTATGTTTTGCGGGATATTGATAATGGAGGCGGCTATGCATGTGGGGGGGGGCCAGGGAGAGAAAGAGAAATCTCTGTACCTTCCTCTCAGTTTTGCTGTGAACTTAAAATTACTCTAAATAAAACAAAATAAAACAAAACAAAAAGTCTTAACAAAATGAGAAGATAAATGGAAGACATTGGACACCAAAGTTAACATTCTACAAGTATTAAGCAATCTACATGTTCCTAGATACATTAAAAAAAAATGTACTTAAAGACATGGAGGGCTGGCCGAGTGGCGCGATGGTTAAGAACTGGCTTGGGACCCCAGAGGGTCCCAGTTCAGATCCCACATATGAGGGCCAGTGACACTGCCCTCTACAGCTAAGATGCTGAACAACAGCTCGATCTGGAGCTGGGCTGCTGTGAGTCGCCGGCTACGGTGTAGGCTGCAGCCCCTGCTGCAGTGGGTTGCCATGGGCTCCCGTGTGTAGCCAGCAGCCGCAGTGAGCGGCCATTCAGAAGCTGGCGACTGATCTGCCTTGCTGGGGAAGAGCGCAATGATGGTGCCAACTTGGGCCAGTGAAGCAAAGTCCTCCACAACTAGACTGAAGAACAAAACAGCAGCAACTTGTCTGTTCCCCTTCCCCTAATTCCCCAGTAAAAATCTTAAAAAAAAAAGACATGGAGCTGGAAGGCTTTCTCTCTCATACCAATGAATCTTGGGACCAGCATCCAAATGAGAATGACATGACAGAAGGTTGAGAAAGGTCCCAGAAGTTGGGAGGCTGTTTATATTAGAGGTACAAAGGTTGCAAACGATAAGCCTGTGGCAAGGGATAAAAATAGAGATGAAAGAGAGAGTGAACATGATTAAATGAAATGGAAGATTAAAACTATGGTTGGCCAGGAATTATTTGAGCTTCATCGTACTAAAAAGGGTAATAGGAGAAAAATAAATCCTCATTTTCCCCACAGGGAAACTGAACCCAGAAGCGAAGTCGATCTGAAAGCCAATTGTGATGAAAACAATTCCAGTTTGAGAGATTTTCCTTATTTTCAGTGTTATGCTCTGCTTTATAGGGAAGGTAAGCAATTCTAAAAAAATACTAGGTCCTCTATTACAACAAATTATTTTACCTGCTAATCAGACTGAGCCCACAGAGACCAAGCATCCAGTCTTTTTAAGAATAAAGACTTCTAACTGTTCTTATATCTATTTAAAGAAAAGCAATTTATTCAAAACTAGAATATTTGACTTTGGTTTAACCTCAATGAGTAAACAATGGATTTTGTGTATATGGCAAATTTTGGCTCTTAGCTCATCGTATTTTTGTTATTGGAACTCCAAATCCATTCATTCATTTACTCATTCATTCATTCTTTCAACAAGAATTTACTGAACACTTTGTGCATTCCTGTTTATGTTTCCTGTGTATTCCTATGTCTATTGCTTGCATATTCCCTTCTATGCCCCTGCCGCTCATGGCACTTACATACCAGCCACCTCTCCTTGGGAGTCTTTGAGCTGGGTCCTGAGATTCACACTCAGTGGCTATATTTTTCTGCCCACTTTAACTATGAGTGAATAGAGTTCTTTCCTTTAAGCTCTTGAATGCTAGTCTTTTCTGTCTTCACTGCAATCCTTTTAACCCAGGAACCCAGTCCTTTGGGGACTGGCCTAGAAACTCCTGGGATAGCCAGTGTCCCTGGATACTTATTTTGTTTTCTGTCTAAAGGGAATTTCTGGCCTTCTCAGAAGTTGAGTTAGCTTCATACCCTCTTCTTACCAAAATTTTAATAACAGAATGTCAGAGTTCTGATCATTCAGCCTAGGTATCCTTCATTATTTTTTATATTTCCTTAAGGAACTCAACGTAGATATCTCTCTTCTTGCCTACCTTGATATTTCAGAATTCCATAGCTGATTTGAATAAAGTGAAGTAATTTATTAGTGTCTAATGTCTGAAATGTAGATAGTAAATAATAGCTATTATAGCTAATATATAATTATTATAACTAGTATATAGATTAAATGCTAAACATGATCCTAACTTTCTAACTATGTGTGACAACAATAGCAATGATGACAATACTACTACTACTAATAATAATAATAATAAATTATTGCTATAAATGCATTTAAAATTCTGAAAGTCTTAAGCTTTTAGTCCTTGTCTTTTCTAGAAACATTACTATTAAAAAAATTATTACATTCTAAACGGTTTATCAAGTGCCAAAAGATGAATGCAACTTATGTCCATTCATTTATTCACCTATTAAATACTTGCTTTGTTCTTCCTTTCTTTCAACTTCATTCCACCTGAATCTCTTTTCAGTCCCCCATAGGGTTCCATAGCTTTGCTCTTGTCCTGATGAAATGCATTTCTTCAGAGACTCCACTTGGAATAGGAGTCAGCATCAGCACCTTCTTGGTGTCCTTCTTATATTATGTGTAAGATTATGAGTATAAAAAGTCTGGTGGGAACTAGCCTACAGTAGCCTTGTCCTAGTTCCATCCCTGCCACGTCAGCATTAATTGTCTTCCTATGTCTCAGAGGGAGACAGTTTGGACCTCAGAACTTATCATCGTGAATCATCGTGAGAGAGGAAATGAGATGAGACATTTAACATTTAACAAGATTTTGCAAGAAGGGCAGTCAAGATTCCTAGTCACTTGGACAGTTCAAAAAGGAATGGTATTTTAGAGTGAATAAAAATGTTTAAAAATATTCATTAGTAATCAAGGAAATACAAATAGAATAATTGGTAAGATGCCATTATCACTTTTAAAATGGTAATAATTTTAAAAATAATAACTCAGAATGTTAGTGAGCATGAAAGAGAAGGGGAGTGTGCTCATACTGAAACAAGACCTGGGGTTGGTCCCATCGTCCTAGAAGATAGTTGGCAGTGAACAGCAGAGGAAGCACGCATGCAATTTCAGTTCAAGGAATTTATTCTATGAACTTTATAAAAAATATGTCCAAAGATTTCTATCTAAAGGTATCCATTACTAGAGAAAAATTACAATGAATGCTATAGTTTGGGTGGCTTAAGCAACAGAAATTTATTTCTCAGTTTTGGAAGTTGGAAGTCTAAGTTGGAAATCTGCTGGCAAGGTAGATTTCATGCTAAGGCCTCTTCTCTTGGCTTGTAGGCAGCTGCCATCTTGCTGTATGCTCATATAACCTTTTTGGCACCTTTGCAGAGAGAGAGAGAGAGAGAGAGAGAGAGAGAGAGCAAGCTCTCTTGTGTCTCTTCTTATAAAGGAATTAATCCCATC
This sequence comes from Hipposideros armiger, assembly GCF_001890085.2. Taxonomy (NCBI): domain Eukaryota; kingdom Metazoa; phylum Chordata; class Mammalia; order Chiroptera; family Hipposideridae; genus Hipposideros; species Hipposideros armiger. The sequence continues at coordinate 207,701 of NW_017732562.1, forward strand.
TAGAGGGCACTACCATTATGATCTTATCTAACCCTAATTTCTTCCCAAAGACCCCATCTTCAAATACCATCATATTTATTTAGAAAAATAAATATAAAAATGCAGTTCATACACTAAAGAAATTAAATAAAAGATATTAGATACTGCTTTAGTCCACTCTGGTTGCTGTAACAAAATACCATAAACTGAGGGCCTCAAACAACAGAAATTTATTTCTCACAGTTCTAGAGGCTGGAAGTCTAATATCAAGATGGCATAAATTCAGTTCTTGGTGAGCACATTCTTCCTTGCTTGTAGATGTCTACCTTCTTGCTGCATCCTCACATGGCCTTTCTTCTGTGTACAAACACACACACACACACACACACACACACACACACACACACACACACAGCAATGGCTTTTGTGTCTCTTCTTATAAGGACATTAATCCTATCAGATTCTATTGGAGTCCCCGCCCTCATGGCCTCATTTGACCTTAATTACTTCTTAGAGGGCCCATCTCCAAATACAGACAACACTGGGGATTAGGACTTCAATATATGAATTTTGAAGGGACACAAACATTCATTCTAAAACATTCCACCACAACAGCCCAAACTTTATGTCTTTGCATGCAAAATTCATTCCATCCCAACAGCCCCCAAAGTCTTAATTCACTACAGCATCAACTCTAAATTCTAAAATCTAAACTCTCATCTAATTATCACTTAAATCGATATGGGTGAAAGTTTAAGGTATTCATTCTGAGGCAAAATTCCTCTTGAGCTGTGAACATGTGAAACCAGATATTTATGGGCTTCCAAAATATAATGATGGAACAGGCATAGTATAGACATCTCTATCTAAAAAGGCAAAGGAGGAAAGAAGTAAAGGTCGATGGGTCCCAAGCAAGTCCCAAAGATTAGCAAGACAAAATCCATTAGATCTTAAGACTCAAGAATAATCCTCTTTGGCTTGATGCTCTGCCCTCCAGGCCTACAAGGATGGCAGCATTACCCCTGTAGCTCTCTGTGAATCTCTCTTATTGTTATAATCAATGAACCCACTGTGACACACCATTATCATTCAAAGTCCATAGCTTACATTAAGGTTCACTCTTAGTGTTGTTTTTCCATTTTATAGGTTTTTACATATGTACAGTAACATGTATCCAACACTATAGCATCATACAGAATAATTTTACTGTCATAAAAATTCCCTGTATTCCACCTAATAATCCCTCTCTCCCCCCTAAAACCTTGGCAACCACTGATCTCTTTACAGTCTCTATAGTTGTGCTTTTTCCAGAATGTCATATTGCTAGAATCATAAAGCATGTGGCTTTTTTCAGATTGGCTTCTTTCCCCTAGTAATATATTTACATTTAAGCTTTTTCCGTATCTTTTCATTAGTTGCTTCCAAAGTTTGGCAATTATACATGGAGCTGCTATAAACATCTGTGTGCAGGTTTTTGCATAGACATAAGTTTTCAATCCATTTGGGTAAATACCAAGGAGCTTCGTTGCTGGCTCAGATGGTAAGAGTATGTTTAGCTTTGTAAGAAACCACCAAACTGTCTTCCAAAGTGGCTGCACCATTTTGCATTCCCACCAGAAATGAATGAGAGTTCTTATTGCTCAATATTCACATTTTAATTTCTACAAGGCTGGAAGGTGCAATAGGCAAAGTCTAGGCTCTGGGATCAGAAAATCCGAGTTTCAGTCACTGTTCTGCCAAGGGGACAACTCTCGGGGGAAGATGATTGCAGGATCTCCCTGACACCTGACACGTAGTGGTGAGAATTAAATGAGACAATGCATATAAGTGCACACACAGTGCCTGCCAAGCACATGATAGGCACTCAATAAAAAGTATAATAATTAAGCATGCTTATTGAGAAAAAAAATAGGCAATGGCTATAAACTGAATGTTAAATATTCTGTTTCATTTTTTAGGTATTTTACATTTTTCAAAAGAAAACCTTACATTTATTTTGGAGTAAGGGAAACAAACTCCTTTTATATAAAAAAAGAAATCCTACAGTGTGGCACAGCAACTTAAAATAAATGGCTTCTATATCTCCCAGCTAATCAATCCCGGCTGCCCCTTGTTCTTTAGCTCGCTGATTTTTCCTCACAGTTTTTTGTTTATTTGTTTTTTCCTGACCCCATTTGTCCTGCTTTTGATGGTATCTCTACTTGGATATTGAGCAGCCCCATCAAGCTTGCCAAATCCAAAACAGAGCTCTTAAATTTTCTGCAGAAACATGCTGCCCCAGAGTTTCTTCATTTCAGTGAGGGGCTGAAGATTACTACTTGATTGGCCCATGACTTTTCATGTCCTCCTTGACAACTCTCTCTCTCACTCATTCTGCACCCAATCCATCATCAATTCCTGTTAGTTCTATCTTAGAAATGCCCTCCAACTCGACCCAGCCACTTTTCACCATCTTGACTCCAAACATCCAAGTCTGAGTCACCATCATCTCTCACCTGGACTATCTGCACTAAGACTGGCGTGCTTGTCCAAATAGTCACTTCTCCACCTTGCAACTACAATATTCCTATTCAAGCCAGATCATTTCACTCCTCCGCTCAAAACTATCCAGTGGGGGGGGGGGAAGCTATAACCACCTCCTAGTGCTTCCCATCTGAAATTTGAATTTCCCAAATGAAATTCAAAGTCATTACCATGGCTTACAGGGCCTTACATGATCTGCCTGCCCTCCATGCAACCAGTGCTTGGACATGCCCATCACTTTGCCCCTCCCTCATCGTTCTGTCCACCACCTATTCTCTAATGACACCAGTCCAGTGTGCTTACAGGGCAGGAGTTTGACTTTTGCTACTCCATCACCCAGAACACTCTGACTCCAGTCATTTACACAGCTCACTCCTTCATTTTCTCTGATGTCCACTCAGCTCTCACCTTTCCTGACCATCCTTTCTAAAATAGTGCTCAAGTGAGCTCACACACACAGAAACACACACACACCACACACACACAAGCACACACACCAGACCCTTCAATCCCTATTCCCTTTCCCCCCTTTGATATCCTCTATTTTATATATTTTGTTTGGGGATTGTGACTACTTTGTGTATTGTAGTGTCCTGAGCACCTAACAATATCTGGCATGTACTGCTGCATTGAAGAAATGGGTGAGGGCCTGAAAGAAGACTCAGAGCAAGGTTGGTGAAGATGAGAATCCCCCCGTGCTCGATGCGTCGGTAGCAATGGACACATCCTGAGGCAGGTCATTAGGGCAACACAGAGAGGAAGGAGGAAAGAAGCGTTTATCAGAAGAGAACATGGGCGTGGCTTCCCCAGCATGGCAGCAGCAATAACATAATTTGGGGAATGAAATGAAAGAATATCCTGGTCACATTTATTCATGGCCAGTTTTATCTGCCAACAAATCAAACGGACTGATCAGCTTTTGAATTGGTTGCTTATGGAACAGAAGATTTTCCTATCCTAATCCCTTGAAAGGGGTGCTTTGACCTGCCAAGGATATAATTAATATTAGGCATGTAAATTTTCCTTTGTTCCTCCATCTGACATGTATCAAGCAAATTCCTCAAAAAATTATTGAGAGTACTGAGCATTTTGAGAGCTTTCAAGATGAAAGACTCATTGAATTTCGAGTCCAGATTGAGGAAATTTGGATTCCATTTTCAGCTTCCTCAATGACTCTGACTGGTTATTTGAATCAGTCACTCAAACTTTTAGCCCCCAACCTTCCTCATTTGTAACATGAGAATTAAGAGAGCTGTCATTGTCCACCTCTCAGGGCTTCATGGAGATTTCTCTTTACTCACTGTGCTCTGGATTTCCAGGAGGAGAATCCCTAGGGGTGAGCTCAGTGCAGAGAGAGAGAGAGAGAGAGAGAGAGAGAGAGAGAGAGAGAGAGAGGGAGAAGACATCTTAGTTTCTGGAGAAGAGTTACATAAAACCCAAGCCAAGAAGATGAGGGAAAGTCAGGGGTATTCTTTGGGAAACCAGAGCTATGAGAAATCACCCCAAGTATTGTTTCCTATTCTTCCTCCTTCCCCTTCAATATGTTTAAGCCAAAGAGAAGAAACCAGGTTAATATGAATTTCAAGGGGAGTTCTGAAAGTGAAAATGTGTCTCTAAATAGTAAATAAAGCCAGAGGTTCAAGCAGTGTGAGTGGCAAGGTCAAGGGGCTATGAGCTAGAAACTGTCCTAGAATCATATGGGAAAGTGACCCTTTTTCCAGCCATTTAAGCTACTTGCCAAACTGCCCAACTGCAAACTTGCCCTAGGACTCCTCAAAGAAATCTTTTAATGATAGATTTTATATAACACTGATTTAGAAAGTACTTTTACAAGCATTAGCTCTTTTGATTTTCACAATTCCTTACTTAGAGCAAAAGCCATTAATATCATCATTTTACTAGAGAAAGTAAATGGCTTTTGTGAGTCCATATGGCCAACAAGTGATACAGTCAGATGGAAACTGAGCCCCTCCAATTTTAAGTCCCATATTCTCTTAACATAGAAATGTCACTAAACACTGAGGGAGGTGGTGCTGGAACTCCTCAGTCACCTTCATATCTCCATCTTCTTTGCGTTTTCTGCCAGGCAAAAGATCCCTTTTTTCTCCTGCAGTTGACAGTTACAAACACAGAACTTTACCCATTTACTTAACGGGGGACAGAGCCCTGCTGGGGATACAGTTTGAGTAACCGGAATGGAAGTACTTACATTATTTTTTTCTTATTATTTACCCCTACCAAAGTTCCACTGGAGAGAGCCCAGAAGCCTCCTCCTGGAATATTTATCATTTTTCACATGAAGCCCAATACTTTTAATTTTGAAGTTTCCAATATTTTTTATATTCCCTTGTCATAGGCATACAATGCTCTATCTGCTTTCTAAATAGCTGATTCATCTCCCTGAAGGGCATTCATCCTCTGTTCTGTAATTTAATTTTTGTCATTTGACATTCATACATATATGTGATTGCTTCTACTAACGTCATAGCTCAGAATTACTAGACACATCAGCCAAGTTTGAAAAGCAAATTGCATTACACACAGCTTTTCTCCCTATGTCCCTCATTCAAGGATGAATATTTTATTGTATATCAAAATAATACATAACCGTAATAGTTCCTTGTGTTTATAAAGAGCCTTTTGACTTCTCAAAGTACTCAGGTATTCACTCTGCCTCATTTATCCTCAGTTGTTGTTGTTTTTTTTGTATGTTTCAAAGAGGCACCTGCATGTAAATAATTTAAATGTTCTTATATAAGTAGATATATGTATCAGCATATTTTCAAACTTAATATTTCTTCACATAAGTCAAATGTTTTATTTCCTCTTTCTTATGCTTTTCCCAGACTCTCTTCTCTCCCTATCAATCTGAAATATATATAAAGTGCTACAATGACCAAGGTAGGCAGGCTGGAGTCTCAGAATAGGTAGTCTAGAGCAATGTGATCTCACACTGACTTGTGAGCCAAGCAGACCCTTCCATATTCCACTTCACTATTATGTCTTAGTGGAGACTTAAAAAAAGGAATATTGGATTTTAAAGGTGTGGTTAAGGCCTTGAGACATAACCTACTCTGTTAATTATGCCTGAAAAATCACTTAGCACCATTCCTGGAGCATTGACACACACTAAATTTTGGTTAAATATGATTTTAAAACATTTTGCTGGTGCCCCCAACTACCTAAAACTTCTTTCTCTTGTCTTCTCATTTAAGTCCTATCCAATATTCAAAGCCTTGCTTCACTTCTATCCTCACCATCTGTCCTTCCCAGGTTCCTTTGGAAGAGTTTATATTTCTGTCTATGTGGTCAGTTCACTCAACCATTTTTGCTGATTGCTAAGTATTTAAGTCATGTTCTTAAGTCATGGTCAAAACAGGCGATGTCCCTGCTTTCATGAAGTTCATATTCTGGTCAGCAATTGTTTGGTTATAACAAAATGAAATGCAGTCAAGCTAATGAAAGGGGTTATATCACACAATTCAAGGACATGAATATAATAAATATTCATGAAGAACTACATCTGTAATTTAGAAGTCATTGGAACTAAAGCAGTGGCTCTTCCTCCCTTTTCCCCTTTTGCTGGAGCTTTGTGAGCATTTGTCTCTTCTTGTTGTTGTTCATGGCAACATTATTTTCTCTGTAGACTGGCTTTAGGTACTCAAGTTATACACAGTCAAAATGGCTACCGAGGCCTGACTTCATGTAACCTTCCAACTGAATCTCTGAATTCCTCGTTCTCATCACTGGCCCTACCCACCTAGTAGTCTGACTCCATTCCTGGGCCTAATGCACAATGCTGCTCATGTGGCTTATGGGTTGACCATTTCAAATGCCATTTGAGTTTTAAGCTTTGGGGACATCTAGCAATAATGATGTTCTTTCTAACTGTTTAGGATCTCCATCATACTGTCAGTTGAAGATGCACCAAAAAATGTCCACAGAAACCTATTGAAAGGTGAAATAGACTTTGTTTAAAACCAGCCAATGATGAAGCCACATCAAATTAAATGTCCTATTTAGATTTTGTATTTTGTAAAATTAATGTGTCAACTTTTGTGATTCTTACTTTATATCTCTATTTACTAATTTCATTGGTATATAGAATTACACATTAATAAATACCATCATTTCCTTAGAGGTATTCTAACATAATGTGAGTGGGAAACAAAAAACTTCAATCACCAAGGAACTACTCATTAATGCTTTTAAAATATCTTCTGTATCAGAAAAATTATCTCAAAAGTTAAGTTTTTTTTTTGTTTGTTTTGTTTTTGGCATTAGCAGGTTGCATGAGCCTTTTCTCATCCACTAAATTCTTAATGGCATTTAAGTTAACATACACTTTTCAAGGTCATTTTAAAAATTCATAATTCTTTCAAAGAAAGAGTCTTAAGTTTCAAATGGTTTGACTAGAAAATTATAGATATTTAAGAAGTATGAATTTTGAGACAGCTAAAGGATAGCAACATGTGAATCAAAGGGAACTTTTTTTTTTTAAGAAAGGATGCAGCAGTTTGGTTTCCACACATAAAACCAAAATTATCTTTTTTCCAATAATAACATGACAGAATGACTCACATTTATTGTAAAGAAATCTATAGATCATGAGGAATGTCTACAGAAACAGGTCATCCGATTCTCCATTTTTTTACGTGCTTTTTTATGTTCTGGCTCTGAATGTCCTGATTCCGTGTCTTTAGATGTCAAATTTAGAGCTTCATAAGAGACTTTACCCAAAGAGCACTGGACGAGTTCTTTAATTCTCAGGAGGATACCTAGAATCACCTTGCCAGGGCCTGACCCACAGTCATCATCTCGGTTCACCCAGTACCTCCTATCTGGCCAAAATGGCTATGAATTCTCCTAAATTAAAAATAATTTTGATAGGTATAATTTCACCATTTTTACTTTATAATATCTAATACATCCTTTGGCTTGTGATCATCTTGTTTGAAATGGAAAAAAATGTAATATCAACTGTGAATGCCAATTTTAGAATGTTCAGTTAAAATAGAAATGAAGACAGGACTTAATACATACTCATACTAGGCAATCCATTTGCACTTTTTGAATAATTCAAATAATAAATGATCCTTAACTTAAAACAATGCAAATCTTGTTATTGTGCACTTTGACAGCAAATTGGTGTTATAGCACTTTCTGTGGTCATCATAATTCATCCTTATTTCTGGGATAACAATGTATTCATAGATTCCACAATATTTATTGAGCATACTGTGGCAGTGCTCACAGCAGGGAACCAAATATGCCCTCAAAGCTATAGAAATAGGAATAGATATAGCTATAAGTATAGATTATCTATAGGTATAGATACAGGAATAGGCATAGGCATAGGCATAGATATAGATATAGATGATATAGATATAGATGATATAGATATAGATATAGATATAGAGATATAGATATAGATATAGGTATAGGCATAGATACGGTCCTTTTCTGTTACCTGCTCCCACCAATGTTATCACTTTCTGATGTTGTCCAGGCTTCTGAAAATAACCCACATCCATTTAAGTTTAATATAAATGGAGTCAGAGACAGCCTTTAGCTGCTGAATCCTAAAAGGGATTTTGAATTTCAAAGTTCATATAAGTGGCAGCTCACTCTTCTGCAAGGTTTATATGGAATATTGTCTTTGTTGCCACTGTCAACTTATTAACTTTTTTTAGACATAAATACCATTGAATGAGGTATATATTGTGGAGCTAGAAAAGAAGGTGTCCAATAGACCCATGCAGCTTTGGGAAATAGTGAGTGACTGCTATTAATGATTTGGAAACTCAATGAGTGAAAAATCCACACAATTCAAAAAAAAATTCACCTCTAAATCTCTACACCGTGTTTATCTGATTTTACAACAATAGCCTAGGAAGATCTGAATGAGCATAAAGTCATTGTTCTAGTGCTTTTGCCCCTTCTAACCTCTTCTCAAATATGTAATGAGAATAACGTCTCTTTTTTCTTTAGGGACTTCAAAAATGCTTCGTTTGAGCTACCAGTAAGAAAATATGTCAACATAGTGTACCAGTCTGTAAAATAAATATATTAGCTTTCTCATTCTCACGCCTGCCTTGCTCCACTATCTGGTCAGTTTTATATCATATATGTGTGGGTTTGTCATTATTGGTCAGGATACTCATTTCTTTTTCACAGCACATTGTACTCACTGGCAATCCCTTGGGTACCAGAGGTTTTGTATAGCTATAGAAGTATCAGTTTCCTCCCAGATACAAAATCTGTATGTGTCCCACATTGGATTAGAATGGATAAAACTTTGTGAAAATGTCATTCCTCTTCCAAAAGATTTAAATTTTATGCATTTATACAAAATACCCCCAAATCAATTCAGTATGTTCCAGTGATTTATGAAAGAGCTGTTCAGAGCAGCAGCAATTACATGCTAAGCATAAGAAAAGCAAACTGGTCCATGACTTCTTCTTTTCAGTTAGATTCTTGACATGAAGTTGAAGAAGTCTGCTGAAATTTCCTATTCAAAAAATAAAATGCAGGTGTAGAATTGTACAAATGATTTCCCTTTGATTTTCCTGTTTTCCCCCAAACCGAAGGATCTGAACCATGCACCGTGAAAGGCAGGGACTATTTTTGTTTCATTATTGTATCTTATCTGCCTAAGCTTCCAACGATGGAGACATTTAAGTGTCTGCAGAATACACATGAGTGGTGGCTGGGGAGAAGGGCTACAGCAGGAGAGACTACACAATGAGGACTAATTTGTCACAGACGGAAAATCAGGAGTTGCTGCAAATAGTAATCTGATATCTGTAAGGTTTGTCAGCCTTACCTATTAATTGCTGAGAATTTGCCCTCACCAAATTGGGCCATTCCTGGGATGAGTTGCCTTAAGGGTCATATATAAGTAAGAATATGTGTTGTTTATTCCAGAAAGTGTGATAGTTACACTGTTTACTGATCAGTTGGTCCATGGGAAGGACTTCTTGGAAGGAAGAGACCCCTCTCAAAGTCTCTGAGGTGATATAAAAAATGAGGAGCTGGAATTTAGTTCATTTATGTGTCCAGCTAGGGGGTCTAAGGCAGAAGATGGAGTAGAGAAGGAATGTGAGTCAAAATCAGAAAGAGGAGAGACCAAATGAAGTAAGCACAGGCTATTACTGGAGCTCATGGCCTGCAGCCTGCCCGGTTTTGTGCTTTATTCAGAAGGGGGTTGGAAAGGAGAGAGTTAACCTCGTCTCTAGGTTTCCTAAAACCACAGCAAGTAGAATGTAGCACAGGAAAGCACAGGGAAGGGGTAAAAACACAAGTCACATAAATCTGCCTGATTTTAACTACTCTGTTAAAAAGTTTTGTGTGCAGAAACAATTTGCAAAAAATAAATGGAATATTTGGGTAATCTAAAAATTTTAGTTGCTTTTTCCTTCCTATGTAAATATTCTATTCCTTCCTCAACTCATTGTTAGTAAAAGTTGCCACTAAATGTCTATCCTCTGTGAAAGCCACCTGCAAAGCAGTAGCAACATACCACCGTATTATTTTCATGGGATATATACCATTTATCACATAGATTCTGGTAGAGAAACACACAATTTTGGTAACTTTCATGTTCAGTTTTTACTAGGTTTATTTTTATAGCAACAACTAAAGTAAAAATAGAACAATATTCAACCCCCTAATTTTTTCAAACTAACCCTTATGAAAAATAAAAGGCCAGAAGAGTTGTATAGCATTTGTTCTCAGGCACTGCATAGACTGCATCTTGTTCCAAGAGTGTTATCTCAGAGATTTATGATGAACTTTAATGCAGTCACAAGTCACTTTTTATTCAGAAAGATCAAAGCCAGGAGGAGAGAGGATTATTGTCTTTGTGACACAGCACTGTGTTTGGCGAGGATCTCTCAAAGGTCACCTCATGTTCTCTCGTACACCTTGTCTTTTCTCTACCACATTTGCTTGGTCTTATCTTTCTCATCAACAAGTAGAAATGCTTCCTGTTGTGAAGTTGTTAAATTGATACAAATTTAATTTTTCAGTTGAGCCAGCTTCCTTTCTTTGTTCTGTCTGTGTTTTGCTAGAGAGAGAGAGAGAGAGAGAGAGAAAGAGATGAGGTATGCTTTTTCTGCTCTCATAGCTCTCCTCTTTCTTTCCAAATATAAAATGTTATTATTCACTTGTACAGTACCTGTGAGAATGGACCTGAAAAAAATTTAAACACACTGGAGCTGCTTGTTCCAACCAAATAATCAGTGTATGTAATCCTGTCACAACTGGTATGTTCATCTCCATTACACACAGTTGTGATGGATTTGATTTATACCAGTTTAAAGACTACAGGATAAAAAAAACAAAAAAAACTTTAAGTGCTTTTCTTTTTTCAGGTAAAATCTATAAATGGCCCTTTTTCAATGCCTTGTCAAATAATCTCATGGAACAAATGATCCTTTTTAAAATAAAAAAGAATGTTCAGAATGGGGTGATGGGCAGAAAAAGGGAAGGGGATTAAGAAGTACAAACTTCCAGTTTTAAAATAACTCACAGGGACGTAATGTACAGCATAGGGAATACAGTCAATAATATCATCATAACTGTGTATGGTGATGGATGGTTACGAGATTTATTATGGTGATCACTTCATAAGGTATATAAATGTTGAATCTCTATGCTGTACATCTAAAACTAATATAATATTGTATGTCAAGTATAATTAAAAATTAAAGAAAAAAGGGCCGGTCGAGTGGCTCAGTTGATTAAGAGCTCACTCAAGAGTGTGAGCTCTGAGCAACAGGGTTGCCAGTTCGATTCCCAGCCCGAGCTGAG
>NW_017732562.1:219496-220618 GCF_001890085.2 Hipposideros armiger
GGTCCTTCTGTCTGGCTACTGTGGATTTTGCTGACAAAAAGGAGGCCCTCTTTATCTGGTGTTGGGAACTTACATCTTTCCTGCATTAACCTGTGTGAGCAGCTGTCAACTTATTGGAGGAAAATACTTAGAAATATGGGGTGCTTAAATATCAATTAGCTTTCACTTCTTTGTCTTAAATACTTGGTTTCATCAGAAGGATCCCAAGAAAATATTTTAAAGCAAAAAAAGAAAAATGTTTCCCACAACTTTCAATTGCCTTATCTGAAATTTACAAATGTCCGGACTACCAAGGGCTCCTCTTAACTACTGCTCCTCACAGCCCCCCGCCCCCGTATTGAAAGATTTCATCCACTAACAAATTGTATTTCTGAAGTAATGTTACACGTTCTCTACTAGCCAATGTCATACATGACAGCCAAGTTGATCTTCTGGATGCCAGGAAAGAACCAGCATGGCCACACCCAGTTTGCAGAGTTTAAGCTAAAACCAGCACAACTAATAGGTTTGTAATTATTCTGCACAACTGTCTTGAGTATACATGCCACATTAAGTACCTGCATGTCTCCACTTTTGCATTCACCGGCCTTTTAGAGAAACTCTGATCTATGCATACATATGTTTTCATTTCTCGTTCTGGGTAGTGAAAGGTCTGAGCATAAAAATCTGAGAGACGTGGTTTTAAATTACACTAACTGTAGGTCTTAGGCAAGTTACTTTACTTCTCAGAGACTATAAGAACTGAAGACAAAATATGTAAAGTACCTACCAGAATGTCTGGTAAATAATGAGCATTTAATGAATGTAGCATTTTTCAAATGAGCTACTTATCATTTATTAGCTACCGTCATAACTTCCTCCACAGTCCCAGCATATATCTGAGCCACTTTTTATTTTCTCCAAATCACCAAATTAATAAATAAATACCTGATTGTAAACATCATGAGGGCAGAGACTAGGTCTTTTGTTTTGGGATTCTTAGCACTTTTAGTGTTGTTTAAACATTAAGAAAGCAATCAGTATGGGGGAATTGGAAAGCCATGTGCAAAAGACTGAAACTAGACTGCTTCTGTCACCGTGTACCAAAATTAACTCAGAATGGATCAAAGACCTAAACATAAG
>NW_017732562.1:222248-231616 GCF_001890085.2 Hipposideros armiger
TTATTTTATCCACTAAGAGAGAGAATGCCAAAGGAGCAATGGGTTTTTAGAGGTAGAGGTGATGGAGTGAGTCTGAGGTGACTGTTGGATGCTACAGTGTTTGACCTTTAACCTCAGAGAAGAGATTTAGACTGGAAAGATGGGATCATCTATAGCAAGAGCAGGAATTTCACTTCTGAGATAGTTCCTGGCATAAACCATGACTGGCTGATATGATTACATAATGTAAGTAGGAAACTGATCCAATGGGGGGAGAATTAAAGCCTATATATAACTACTTTAAATTTCCTGTGGCTTTCTTTTTAAAAATTTTTTTATTAAGATTTTATTGAGAAATTGGGGGAGGGGAACAGACAAGTTGCTGTCCTTTTGTTCTTCTGTCTAGTTGTGGAGAATGTCGCTTCACTGGCCCATGTTGGTGTTATCATTGCACTCTTCCCGGGTGAGACAGTCGCTTGCCAGCCATTGGATGGCCACTCACGGTGGCTCACAAAAGCTCATGAAAGCTCATGCCAGCTGCTGGCCAGCCCCACAGCAGCCTACACCATCACTGGTGACTCATGGCAGCCCAGCTCCAGGTCGAGCTGTTGTTCACCATCTTAGCATCATTGGCCCTCATGTGCGATGCGAACCAGGGCCCTGCTGCTCAGAGCCGGCATCCCAAGCCAACTCCTAACCAATGTGCCACTCAGCCAGCCCTCCTATGGCTTTTTTGAGAATAAGAGGAGGCAGTCAACTCACAAATTTTAAAATTAAAAATGACATCAAAAGAGTTCATTCAATAAATATATATTCACAGTTTAATAAATAAAACTAAATTTGCTAAAGAGAAAGAGAAGGGTGGATGGGCACTTTTAAAAGGAAGGAAGAGAGGAAGAGAGAGAGAGAGAGAGAGAGAGAGAGAGAGAGAGAACTCATGGGAGGTGAAAGAGTTCCTGTTCATGAGAATGTGAAAATACTCCTGGCCTTTTGTCTACAGAATGGACTAATAATAATCCTGTCCCAGTCCCTTTCTGTTCTTTAAGTGAAAAAGCATAAACTTTTATGCAAATATATACAGAATCAATATTATATGTGTACATCAAATACCCATGGGTTTCCATTTTAAACTTTGAAAGGTGTGTTCAGGTATATGACACTTTATTAATATTGAATTGATACAGTGGCTACTCAATCTCAAATAAAGGGGAAACATTTCCAGGGCTTAGAAAGAGAAAAACTGTTAGTTTTTGCATTTTGATGTTTTCTTGAGTCTCTCTGACTTTTAAAATGTTTCTTAGGTCATTTTTGTTTCCTCATACACAAACTCTGTTTCCCCTCTGAGGTGTCCTTGGCCACCAGGCTTTTTCCTGCCACCAGTGGACACCCTGCAGGAGCAGTACACAATGAGCATGGCCAGTGAAATAGTTCAGGCCACAGGTTGTGAACAGGAGTAGCCTGACCTGGTTCAAATCCCAGCACTGGGTCCTGAGCTGGTGACCTCAGGCAAGGCATCTAACAGCCATGTCTGTTATGTCAACTCCAAAGCAAATCCAATATCATCATCTCCCTCTCAGAGATGTGGATATGCGAAAGGAGGAAAACGCAAATAAAGTATTTACTTAGCCCAATGTCTGGTAATGAGTAAACAGTAAATATTAAGCAATCATTATTTTTATTTAATAATAAATAAGTTCTATAGTTTATTTAATTAATAATCATCTTAATTTAATAGTTCATTAGTGATTTTTATTTTATTATTATGATGATCAAATCTGCACCCCTATGGGGAATGGGTTTAGAGTGCTTATCTATTCCTTCTGTCCTCTATAAACTGCAAACTCAAATGACCAGGGTCTAGGTGGGCTGGATAGTAAGTAAATGTGCAGCCACCAGGGAGCCATGGTTAAACAGGTTGGTTTAGGGTCTGCCTAAATTTAAGAAAACTGCCTTCTCTTGGCCAGATGGTAAATTGAACATCTGCATCACAATGAGACTGAAATTTGAGGATACAGAACAAAGACTAAGTTGCAATGCGCTAGGGACCTCAAGTGTCACCTGTCTTGCTCATAGCTCTCACCAGAGGCCTTGAACCCTGTTGTAGGCCATCCTGGGGCTGGTATGGGCCCAGGTGGGCTGACCACCAAGGTCCTGCCTCACTGCTGAGTGTCCACAGATTGTGGCTACATTTGGAACAGGGGAGCAATGCTCTGACCCCTATCATTACTTTTCCTGTGGCAAGATGATCTGTTCATATAGAATTAAGTTACAATATTTTGGCCATGAAGAAATTCCCTTATAACACTGGCCTTATTCTGGACACAAAAGATAAGTTTCTCTCCATTCTACACAGGGAAATATACACATAACCTTTTTAAAACAGACCTTCAAAGGCCGGCCGAGTGGCGCTTTGGTTAAGAGTTGGCCTGGGACACCAGCTCTGAGCAGCAAGGCCCCGGTTTAGATCCCACATGAGGGCCAGTGATGCTGTGCCCTCTATAGCTAAGATGGTGAACAACAGCTCAACCTGGAGCTGGGCTGCTGTGATTCGCTGGCAACGGCGTAGGCTGCTGCCCCTGCTGCAGTGGGTTGCCATGAGATACTGTGAGTAGCTGGCAGCCAGCGTGAGCGGCCATCCAATGGCTGGCGAGCAACTGCTCACCCAGGAAGAGTGCAATGATAATACCAACATGGGCCAGTGAAGCGACGTCCTCCACAACTAGACAGAAGAACAAAAGGACAGCAACTTGTCTGTGCCCCTGCCCCAATTCCCCAATAAAATCTTTAAATAATAATAAAAAATAAAAATAAAATAAAACAGACCTTCACTCAGGGTAGTTGTAGATGTTTAGATGTTAATCCATCCTCTCAGTGTTGTTGTGCCCATATCTTTCTTTTTAAAGTATTTCTTTAATTTTTCACTTATAGTTGACATATATTAATACATTAGTTTCAGGTGTACAACATAGTGATTGACATTTATATAACATACGAAGTGATCACCCTGATAAATCTAGTACCTGTCTGACACCATACATCATTATTACAATATTATCAACTGCATTTCCAATGCTGTGCTTAACATCCCCGTGACTATTTTTGTAACTGGCAATTTGCACTTCTTAATCCCTTCCCCTTTTTCATCCATCCCCCACTCTCCCTCCCACCTGGCAACCATCAGTTTGTTCTCTGTATCTATGAGCTTGTTTCTGTTTTATTTGTTCATTAATTTTGTTTTTAGATTCCACATATAATGAGATCATATGGTATTTGTCTTTCTCTATCTGACTTATTTCACTTAGCATATTACTCTCTATGTCCATCCATGTTATCACAAAAGGCAACATTTCATTATTTTTTATGGTTGAGTAATATTTTATTTTATATATATATATATATATATATATATATATATATATATATATATATATATATATATATATATACCACCTCTTCTTTATTCATTTGTCTATTGATGGACACTTAGCTTGCTTCCATACCTTGGCTATATGGGAAAAGAATTTAGACTGTGGTTGACAGACCCTTGCCTAAAAGCACTGGTATCTTTTGCATGAATTCCTGGGAGCAAAAAGTGATTTACTTAAGGTTTCAGGCTCCATTTGAAGATTTTCCTAGTGATCTTCTGTACCTGGAGTTGGGGAGAGATAGGTGGGTGCATTATGTGGCTAAATAGTCCACGCCCTTTCCTCTGTCCTCCTCACTCTCCATCAGCCTATCTGTCCCCCTCTCTGCTCCTTTTTTATTCCCTCTCTCTCCTTTTCCACCCTTTTTCCATCTTATTGTATGGGAGCACCTTACATTTATGTTTTTCTCATCAAAATGTTTGCTTTTAGCTGAATTTTAGTAAACTCAACAACTCTCCTAACCCTTTCCACTCTGAATTTGGCAGGTGCATTTTGGGTCACTACAGACCTTTCTAGTATTCACCTCCATTATTTTTCTAGATTACAGAAGAAGTGTTCCAAACATTGAACACTCATACATAGCCCTGATTAGCTCACTAAGGCCAAACATTCTTTTACTGGCATAAACCGTGCATATGCCAATGGAGAGGGATCAGGTCAGGTTAACGGCTTGGGTATTTCTTTTTTAGTGGCAGGTACTCGTCAGCCCCTAGGAAAGAGTTAGTTCAGCCCCTAGGAAAGAGTTAGTTAGGTCTGCTTACAGGGACACTGTCACATTTGGAAAATGCCCGAGAGTCTTTAAGCCACCATATCCTACACCACAGTGCCTGAGGTGGAAGAAGATGAAGTTAATGTCCACCAAGCACCTTCTGAGCTTGACTCTTTGACAGCATCTACACTCCTAGATAGAATGCCTGGGCAGAGGCTGCAGCTCAGTAGTGAACCTCACTTGGGGCTTCAGATCCATGATTCTAGGTTTGGGGTTTGGGGGATTTGAGAAAATTCTTTAACCATTCCAACCCTTAGCTTCCATGTTTGTGAAATGGTTATGATAATACCTGCTTTAATCATGAGCATTAAATGAGATAATGTATGTAAAGGGTATAACATCATGTCTGGTATTTAATAAAAACTCTATGAGTGGTAGCTAATAATATTATATTAATTGATTCATTTCATCCTTACTATTCTGTTGTGGGTGAGGGCACTGAGGTACAAAGAAATAGTGAAATCTGCCTGAGGTTAAGAGCCATTAGAGAAGTGGTGAAGTGGGGTTGTTCTCAGGTGTATCTGACGCCTGCACTGCCTTTCCTGCCATGCAGAGCCCTGTAGAGACACCTGTTCTCTGAGGAAGCACAGTGGCCTTGAGTGGGTAGGGACCCTCACTGGATGCCCGTGAGTGAAACATATTCAAAGAGTTGAGGGAAGTGATTTATTTCTTTAAAGGTTCTTGCACTGTAATGATGTAAATTATTAGCCTATTGATCCACCTACGTGGTCATTTTTATGGCACGTTTTAGTGTAGAATTTGAAGGCTTATAATAATTAATAGTTTGAATTCTAATAGAAATGAGAAACTTTCATTAAACTTAACTGAACCTAATTCTCTTCACACTTTTTTTGAATAGCATCTCAGTGAGGCCCACCCTAGCCATCTTGTCTAAAATCTTATACAACGCACGAGCGCGCGTGCGCACACACACACACACACCCTCAACTGACATATGAAACTTCTATTGCCCTTCCTTCTTTGTGTCCTATTTGGCACTTATCAATATCTAGAATTCTCTGTGTTTACTTACTTATCTTGTTTACTATTTGTGTCCCCTACTAGCATGTAAGCCTCAATGATTGGTGCTCAGTGAATACTTGCAGAATACATGGATAATCGCATCCCCATTGTCTTACCTATTCCTGTTCAAATTTCAGCCTGACTATTCCACAGAACCCAGATTCACCAGGATTCAGGCTACCTCTCCTCTTTCACATTTTGCTTCTAAAACTCTTCATGGTGTTTCATTTCTATTCCTTCACTTATTGTGACCTCAGTTAAACTAGCAAATAAATAATAAGAGCCTGGGTTTTTTTTCCCTAGAGGTATTAAATTTAGTTTTCTGAAAGGAATGAAAAAGGTTATTTGGTATTCCTATTATCATACCTAGGATGGTGAGGTTTTAGGGAAACCATATTATACAAAAGGGAAAAAAGGAGAGGAAACAAAAAGATATAGAGGAAAGGAGAGGAGTATAGGAGCCAGGTATCTGGGTTCTAATGCTAGCAATTACTGATCATATGACTTTGGAAAAGCACTGAATTTCTCCAGAACTTTGTTTCCCTAGCAAATGAGCAGATTAGGCCAGATAACCTCGAAGTTCTTCAAAGGTCTATCATGCTAGGTCTAGCCATATATAGGTCTATCCAGCTGTTACACTCTATGACTCAAAAGAACTTAAAATATGTTTTCTGATGCCAGGGATGCATTTCAGGTTTGCTTCTTTCTATGTTGCTAAAGGAATTGTTTTCCTTTCACAGGGTAAGTATTTCTCCAACAAGGTTTAGCTTAAAGAGCTTCTATTTTGAGTTACTTTACACCAAAGCCAACCCTTCATTTTCTGAAGAGTAATAGAAATAAAACTGTCAAGATTTTCAAAATTGATGGAAGGTAGCCTTTGGAAACCTTTTAAAAATTGTTCTCTAGGCTCATGCAAAACATGCAAAATAAAGCTTCAACTTTCTTTGAAAATAAAATTAGTTTGAAACAAATGGGGATTTGGAAACAGACAGCTTAGCAGATTTCCTTCTGTGTGTGTGTGTGTGTGTGTGTGTGTGTGTGTGTGTGTGTGTACAATACCTTGACTCTTCATGGGGGATGGGAAATGAGTTTAAAAATAGGTTTTGGTCATTAATAGGATAAAGTGTCACTCTTCTGGAATATGAGACGTTTTTGATAATATTAAGTTCTTTCTAATGAAGAAGGGAACATTTGGCTAAAGGAAAAAAGTATATTCATATAAAGATCTTCTTGTAGATTGTAATCAATTTTATCCATGTCCAGAAAGAGAGCCATTATTTTTAATTAAATGAGAGGTCATAAGAGCATTAATTTGGGGGACTTTTATCAACAAGGTTACAACCAACTTTTTCCACAAGTCATCTGAAAACTGCCTTAGATAAATTTTAAAATGAGTTTGACTTTGAATAATATTAATGGAAAACGTACATGTAAGTATTGTATGGGCTCACATAAATAGGCAGGATGTTGATAAATAAATTAATTTACTAATGAAACATATTCAGTAGAATGACACTGATATTTATTGAGTACATTCTCTGAACAAGTCCTTCATAAATTGCCAAAATTAATCCATGCAACAAATATGTGAAGATATATAATTTTCCCATTAAACTCACAGGGAAACAGGCTCAGAGAGGTTTGGAAACATGCCTAAGGCCAAATAGTTAATAAATTGTTATTGACTGAACGTTTGTGTCCTCCCTCCTCCCCGCCCCCCCCCACAAAATTCATATACTGAAGCCCTAACCCCCAATGTGATTATATTAAGAGGTAGGACCTTTGAGAGGTGATTAGGTTTAGATGGAGTCTTGAGGGTATAGCCCTCATAATGGGATTAGTTTTCTTATAAGAAAAGTATGAGAGACCATAGCTTTCTTCTCCAAGAGTACATACTGACCAAGAAAGGCCATCTGAGCACAGAGAAAGAAGGCAGCCACCTACAAGCCAGGGAGAGAGTTCTACCAGGAACCGATTCTGCTGGTACCTTCATCTTAGATTTCTCAGCCTCCAAAACTGTGAGAAATAAACTTCTGTTCTTTAAGCCACCCAGTCTGTGGTATTTGTTATAGCAGCCTAAGCTGATTAAGATAATGGTAGAGCTGGAAGTAGAAACCAACTCTGTCAGATTTCAAAGTCCATACTGATAAAGACATGGGATCAAGAAAGCTATCATGGGCAAGGGAGTCTTGCATAGGCTAGATGGGTGCAAAGGATTCTGGATCACTGTGCTCCAAGGAGCTAGAGCCTTGTAGAGACTAACTTTTTTCTCACCAAAGTAGAAACCCAGAAAATGGGAACTACCTTCTTAGGCTTTTCCTTCCCCGCAGGTGCCCTCACAGCATCAGCCTGTAAGCCGCACAGCATCTACCTCTGTACCTGATTTCCAGGCCATCCCTTCTGACCACTCCTTCTCTTCCTGACTTAGTTCAGCACCTCCTCTCTCCCTTGGACTTCCTGACTTCAGTCTTTCCCCTTAGTCCATCCTAACTCTGAAATGATCTCTTTAAAACTAAAAATGATTTATGCTACTTTCCTGTTGAAATCCTTCAGTGGTACAAAGCGCAAAGGGCGAGTGGCAGTATCCCTCTGTAAGAACACCTGGAGTGGGCAACAGTGTGGCCCACAAGACCTCTGTTGGAAACGCAACCCATCACGAGGTAATGCTGCAGGCCATGCTCTGCGCCCTGGCCTGCCGTGTCTCCTTTGCATGATTTGATGTCCTTCTTCTCAGTCCCTCCCCCGGCTCTTCTCCTTAGGATTAGCCAGATCCCTTAAGCAGACACACTTTGCAGGGGATAAAGGCAGAAATAAATACAAAAATAGATAATTACAATTTTGAAACTGAAATTGTATGCAAATATAAATAATACATATTTCAAGTAATCACTGTAATGCTATTTATATAACACCTTTTCACCCAAAGATGGCAAAGCAGTTTATAGATATTCTCTCTCTAATCATTGCCATTCTTCATTAAATTGTGCTATAAATGTTGTTTCAAATCATGGACTTATTTCTTCCTTTCACCTTCTAACCACCACTGGGCATTTTGTTCAGCTACTTAACATAAGCAGGTAACTTAGCATAGATGCCACATTTGAGAATCAATGTCTTTTCTAGTGCAGACTGAAACACTAGTGTTCAGCTGTAACAAACATCTGAGTAACTGCAATCATCAAGCCACACTCAGGTGTGCAGAAATGTTTCAAAAAGCCCATTAGGGCTGCTTCTCATTTTCTTGATTGAAATTAGGAAACTAATAATTATTGGTGTATTGAAGGCCAGAGCAGCCTCCATACGTGAGTTGTTTGGTAAAAGCATGCTCCTTTGCCATCCAGAACAGGCATTAGGGCCGAGGCACACTGCTTCTGGACCCGATGTGATCTGCCTCCTGACTCTGCTTGCTATCTTTTATCAGTCTCTCCCTTGCTCCTCTCATTCCTATTACTCTGGCCTCCTTCTGTTACTACAAGAACATACTAGGCATGCTCTGGCCTCAGGACCTTTGAACTTGCTGTTCTCCTGGTTGAAGGCTTCCCCCATATGGCATCCCAGCTCACGACCTCATATTATTTGGACCTAACAGAGCATCCCTATACCATCCTTGATTCCTCTTACCCTACTTTATATTTCTTCCTTGCCTGGCAGATTTTATGGTTCTTTGTTTATTGCTTTTTTTTTTTTCTCCTTTCCATAATACTGGCCTCACAAGAGCAGGAACTTTGTATTTTCACT
Organism: Hipposideros armiger; assembly: GCF_001890085.2. Classification (NCBI taxonomy): domain Eukaryota; kingdom Metazoa; phylum Chordata; class Mammalia; order Chiroptera; family Hipposideridae; genus Hipposideros; species Hipposideros armiger. The sequence continues at coordinate 231,183 of NW_017732562.1, forward strand.
GTGTATCCCCTAGTGCCTGGAACTGTGCCCAAAACATAGAGGCCCTCATTAAATACTTGATGAATGACTAAATAGGTAGATAAACAAATGCCCCCTGGCTACTATCTGTGGTGTAATTGGAACGATCAGTCAGTATATTTATTTACAGTTATGTTTAGCTATCCTTAAGGTAAATTGCTAAAGTCAGGGTTTTAGTTACAGTTAGTATATAGAACTCTTTGAATTTCTATGAGAAACCATGTAAAGGGAAGATATTTCCATGGTCTACAAGTTGTTATCAAGCTAAAAACTCTTGCATAGACGACTAACTAGCCTGCGAATTGCAATGCATGAATGTCATCATTATTCATCACTCTTCTTCTGTGTATGAATGTTTCTGTCTATACAGAATATGGCCTGCATTCTGGAGCTGCATATATATATATATATATATA
>NW_017732562.1:231643-253195 GCF_001890085.2 Hipposideros armiger
TATATATATATATATGTATATATATATATGTATATATGTATATATAATACACACACACATGTAATGTACATGGTTTTTATTTGTTTCTGAAGAAATAATTTTAAGACCTAGTGATATATGTGAAGAATCCCAAAGTCTTTCCAAAAAAAAAAAATCTTCTGCTAGTTGCCAGATGGTTCCATCTGCTGCAGCTGTTGCCCAGAAATCCACAGACCATCTGTATTATCATAAATTATGACTTTAAAGCATTTCTTTTGACCACTCAGCCTGCTATCACCATAGGACATCTGAACATTCTGCTGTCAGCCAGTTTCTACCCTGTGTCCATCAAACAGAGGGATTACAGCAAATAGAACTTCAGTACTGGCAGATGGATTACGTTCCAGAACCTCAATCCTGGTGATCCTGTCAGTACTGTGACCAATATAGAAAAACTATTCTCAATGTAGAGATCCATCATCATACAGATTATTGGCAGATTGTCATCTCTGCTGAGTGTTTTCCAATGCATCAGGAAATAAAGACTAGCAAATTGTGTCACATGAGATCTACATTGCTTCAAAACATGCATTAGACATGTGCCTATTTCAAGGCCAATCTCAGTTTTGCCTATATGCTATTTGGAGGCAGCTATGAATTAGTCCAGAGGTCCAGTCTCCCCATGTGGCCCCAAGGCTGGCCTGAAAGTGCACCCATCTGGGCAGCTGGTCCTTCCACAGTGGTACCCTGAAGGCCAGAGCTGGGTTTGAAGGATGGCGTGAGTTACTCAGAGAAGGGAAGAGGGAAAATAATTACAGAGCATATAGAAACTATGTTCAAGCTAAGAGTAAGAAATGGAAAATTATGTCTGATGGTCTCGTCTGATGGAATAACCATGAGAGCAGTTAAGAGGCAAAGCTGACCAGGAGCTGGGTGAGTGTAGCCTGGAGTAGAGGTAAAAGAGAGGGATAGAGCAAGCCCAGTGTTTCCAGTGGCCTGCATTCTGGAGTTTCTTCTCTTTTCATCAATGTGTCACATGGCACCGGACAGTCCTAACTTAAAAGTCCACAGTCAGGGTGGTCATAGATGTCATCTACGAATAGGATAATAGAGCAGAAAGGTAACAATAGCACACCAAGAAAGGAGGAGTGTTCAGCTCTTTCAAAAGAAGTTAGAAATTCAATACACCCTTGAGGAAGTTGAAGAGCAGGGTCAGTTTCAACCACTATCATATACAGGATGTATGTAGAGAGAAAGGGAAAAGCAATTTGCTCAAATCCAAGATCAGAAATGAAAGGTTTTGTAACTTTCTGGATGATGTGGCTGTGTATTGCTATTAAAGGATCAGGAAACTGAGATTCTCTGTCAGAGCAATGACCAGAACAACCATCAATTTTTCACATCCCCACCCCCATATCTTTATACCCCCATTCCACCCCACCCCACCCTAACCTGTACCAATTTGCTCCCCTTAAAGAGACATGGCCTGTTTCTCTATGCTTTTCTTGTTCAAACCAGGTAGAAAGCACGGATGAAAAAGTTATTATTGGGTTGTTGGAAAAGTCATGACATATTTTTCTATGTTTTTTGTTGCAATCAGTAACATCACATACCTGTGAGATATATTGCATGTTTTATGTGTGGTAGTGCCCAAGAAAGAGAAATGATGGGATTCCTATGCACTGACAGTAATTGTCAAGGTGAATTTGCTACATCTCCTCCCATCAGGTATCAACTTCTCAAAGAGGAGTTGATATTTTAATAACTGCTGGAACGAAGGAAGAGGGAGAACTTTGATGGGGATGGGAAGGGTAGCATTTTCCAGGTTTTAGTGCAACCAGAGCATGAGGGTTGTTAGGACAGCAGGTGGGGAGGGCAGGAGAAGGGGAGAGAAGCCGCAGGTCAGTAAGGCTAATTGAGAGGCTCAGAAAAAATACAGTGTCATTGGGATTACCTGAACTAGAGAACAAAAACTTGTGGGTTACTATTCAATATATAGCAGGTGTCTTATATCTATGAGGTGTTACAAATAAAACAAATAAAATTTCATCACACAAGGAGATCGATGTTGGTAACTAACATTTATATGACACTGTGCAGGCTACAAAGAATGTCTGCATATAATGTATGCTTTTCCCAACCACCCTGTAGAATGGTATGGTATTATCAGTAGAAGAAGTGAGGCCCAGAAGAACTTAAATGGCAGTCTCTAGGACACAGAACCTGTGTTAGTTTGAGGAATGCTCACTAGCTGCTGAAACAAACAATTCCCAAAGTGGCTTAATAAACAGAAGCATAGCTTTTGCAATAGATGATAGATAGATAGATAGATAGATAGATAGATAGATAGATAGATAGATAGATATAGATAGATGATAGATAGGTAGATAGATGATAGATAAAATTAGCTACAGCATAACTAAGAGATTATAGGCATTGCTGAATAGTTTGTAGTTGTATATAAACTGAGACCACCTTATTTCTGTCTTAAATGATATTAAGTTAGAAAAAACTCCTGGCTGAAGAATAAAAGAGGATGTAAGGAAATGAATGGAAATGTGAGATTGAGATTACTTGGAGAAAAAAAGCAGTGCCATTTGGCTCTGTCATATATTAGATGTTCGTTACATCAACTAATGGATAATATATACCTATGAAAAGACATTGTCAAAACAGTACACGAGTCTATTGATTTTGCTATCATGAGTACATTATACTCTTACCTTTGTGAGATTAAAATGAGTGGAGTGAATAACAAGATTCTCCATAAATTAGAATCATTCATTTTCATGCTGAGAAAGGAAAATGTCATATTTTCAGCCTTTTAATTGAGATCTAGCAGATGAGAATTTTACAAGATAATAATTTTAAAAGGAATTTATTTTTATCTTAACAGTAAATAAGTATAATAACAGCAATGGCAGCCTCAAGGTAAAATGTTGATTTAGCACCAGAAAGGAAAGACAGTTTGCAACTGTTGTTAATACTTTGAAGTGTGCCATCATAGATACATTAATATGTGGTATGGACAATTAATGTATTATATATTCTAGGATTTTTTATTCAACAGATATTTATTACATACCTACCAAAAGCAAAGCCCTGTCCTAATTGGTATAGGAAATAAAAAATTTTTAGCATATGGTCCCTGCCTTTAAAAGAGGAAAAGATCTAATTAGGGAGGCAATAAACATGCAACAACCAATAAGACAATAAGAACAATAACAACACCAACATTTGTTGAGCACTTTCAATGTGCCTAGCACTGTGCTAATTGTTTTTACCAGCATTAAATCATTAATCCCCACAATAACCCTGTAAGTGTGCCATATTTCTATGCCCATTTTATAGATGAGCAAATGGAATCTCAGAGTGTTTAGCTCTGTCAGAGAATAAGTCGTTCTATGTAAATAAATTTCCAAATAAATGAATAAACATTCGAAGTGCCTACATTTGTTTTAAACATTTTGGATGAAGTTGGACTAAGCGTGTAGCACACATTCCACTAGAACAGAGGAATTTTGGAAACCTTTCCTTGATAACGTAAGTGAGTCACAGTGAACTTCAGATGTTTTGGTTTAATTTGGCAATTTAGGGACGATAGTCCCTATGGTGAGTGCTGTCAGACTGACAGGAAGCAAAAATAGTTGGAGTTATGTGTACGATAACAGTAAATAATCTCTAAATGAAGTTCAGATGAACTTGTTCTAAACAAAGTAAGACTTTTGAAATAAATTGTACATATTCTGGTGGCTCTAGGGCTTTTAGCTATTTGTTTGCTTGTTTTTTGGTCTCTCTTCTGGTTCTAGACTGTGATTGAAATAGTTAAGTTTTGCATAAGCCAAAAGAAGAAAACATTAGTATTACGTTACTTTCTATAATTTGCTTATAATCACTAAACCCTTAGCACAGTTTATAAATTGTTTAATCTGAAATCATCAGTATTGTTCCAAAAGTCTTCAACTTCCATTTCCATGACAAAATGTACTTCTGCACACATGTGATGTTACCAGAGTTGTTGAAGGTGTGAATTCTCCTTTCCCAGGGTACTGCATATGTCTGTGGACAGACAAACATGAGGAGAAGAAGCATCAGAATGAGTGCTATCATCCACAGTTTGTGTCTGGTTAAAAACAGGCGGGCTCAGAGCCAGAAGGGAAGCTGGCCTTACTTATAAAGGCAGCACCTGGTCAGAGCTACCACTAGCCTTCAAGAACACATTTCTTTACAGCTGCCCAGGGGCACAGACCAAGTGGGCAAAAACCCAAAGGAATCCTGGAATATGGAAATTGCAACTCTGTCCATCGTGGGGTTTTGTATCTTTTCATGCTGGTAACAGAGCTTAAGGACCCTATGAAAGTTGGTAAAAGAGTAAACTGGAGACCCCTATTATAGAAAAACCAGTGAATAAAAGCTCTAAACAAGTTAGCCAGCACAAAGGTTCACTGTGGTGTGCTGATGGTACAGTTGTGCTGCTGTTTGGGGAGTGTTTTTGGGAATCATGGGCACTGCTGTCATTACCTTTCCCTTTTATTTGTAACGGTTGGCCAGTCATTCTCACTTATGTCATCAGCTCCTTGTCCTAACTCATTATAAATGAAAATGTCCTACACACAGGCATGTTCTGCAAAGGATGGACCATTTCTTATGGCAGTGAATTCCCTGCACTGGGGTTGTTCCCCTAGAAGGATGGGGACACACGCCTGGGCGACTGTAGAGGGGGGTTGAGCATCAGATAAGTGTTGGATTAAATCACATCTGAAGTCCACCTGGCTTCTTTGTGCAAGTTCCTGTTCTGTGCCTTGTCATGCCGGCCCAGCACTCATTCCATTTTTACCTTAATTCCTGCTTCCTATGTTTAACCCTGCTGAGATCTTGGCTACTTGGCAACCTTCTAGTAATCCTTCTAGTGGCAGCTCAAATGCTTCCAACTCAGATTCCTCTTCACTCTTGCAGGAAGAGTTAGGTATTCCCTCTGTGAGCATCCTTAGTGCTCTGGACCAGTTCTGCTGGGGTGTTGATTATGTTGCATTGCTTGCCTCTGTGGTCATTCCCACTGTGAGCTTCTTGAAAGAGGCGCCATATCTTATCCAGCTTTATATTCCTGAAATCTAACAATGTCTGGAGTATCACAGGTACTCAGGTAGTACGGCCTGAGTTTAATCATACTCCTCTCAGAATATATGATTCAAACTAACTTATATTAGATAATGTAGGCTAAACTGCTTTAACAAGAAGTCTCAAAATTATTCAGAGTGGTAGAGTGTGAAACAGGTAACAGATCAGAATAGGTGCTCCATTTTACTGATGGCTCTCTTCATAAGGCCATGTGTTCCTTCTTCAACATATGGCTTCCAGGCCACTCTGCACATGGCCGTCTTGGCCAGGAGTAGGAAGTGAAGAGGAAGTAGATCTAGGCCTTACAGGTCTGGCCCAAAGTGGCCCACAGCACTTCTGCTCAATCCTGTAAGTCAGAACATCATCCTCCAGCCATACCTAAGAGCAAGGGAGGTTGGGACATAGGTTCTATTTGTATGCTCACAAAGAATGGACAGCATGCATTTTGGTGGACAGCTAGCATTTTCTCCTATAAGGCCCTTCCACCAGACTACCACTTTTTGTTTTTAAAGCATGGCTATATTCCCCCCACCATTGGGCTTCTAAACATCACCGTCATCATTGACTTCTAATTATGCTTTCTTACCCTTCCCATATAGAAAGTCATTAGGTTCTCGTATATTCTTGACCTGTCAAGTCTCCTTTTCTTCTGCACTGCTTCCTTCTTAGTTCCAGAGAACACAATATCTCAAGTTAATCATTAATAAACATAAAACTAAGGGACTGAGGGAATTGGAAAACAGTAGCAACTATTACTAAATAAAGTAAATTTGGATGCTAAGGGGAAATAAAATCATGGAAGGCAAGGCTAAGTACACATCTTTGACGGCTTGTTTTTGTTTTAAGAACTCCACAAAGTAACCATAAAGAGAGAAGGCAGAGAAGGAAAAGACTGTAGAAATAAATGAAGACCAACCAAATAAGAAAAGCAAAGACTATTTTGAGCTTGTTATAGCAAGGGAGTCAACCATGTTACATGCATTTTGGCAGAGACTCAAAGGCAGGCAGAGGAGCGGGAAAGCTTTATGGTAGAAAAAAGGGAAGGCTTCAGGACTGCCCTGACTGGAGGCTGTTGGTGTGGGGAAGCTGTAAGTGGGCTAAATAGAAGTGGTATATTCAGTGATTGGTAGGGGAGTATACTTGGCTTTCTCTGGTTGGTCCTAAATTGGAAGCAGAGACAGTAATTAGAGAGGCTGTCAGTTATTAGTGAAGTCCTGGCCATTTGGGGCTGATTGTTACAGAAGTTATTGTTTAGCTTCCCGGATTGTCACTAGAGATAGCAAGCTGGCTTCCTGCAACTCTGACTGACAGCCACTGGCTTCCTGGATTCTATATCATAGGTAAAGAGTTGGTTTCCAGGCAGGTTGCTGCAGGCTGTGAGTCAAAGTCCTATTTTTATATATGTTATCTGACCATTGTCCATTTGTATATTCTCTCTCTCAAGACGGAGATGCTGTTTTGTGTGTAAGCACAGTGGTGGCAGGGAATGGGGGAGAGAGTTGGTTACAGAGGTGTTTAGGTGGAGATAGGTCCTAAGAAAAACAGTTGTTACCAGAGCAAGGAATAAGAAATGATGTCATTCTCCATAAGACATGCAACTACTGAAGTTGTGGGGGCATCTTCATACAAGAATAGGTCAAGTACTACCACTATTAGAACAAGTACACAATTAAAGGCTTTTGATCTTAAAAAAAAAAGATTTAGACTAAATTAGTGACCCAAGATTAACAAGCATTTGGATAGCAAATAAAGTTCAGAACTGTGTGAGTAGTGCCTTAAAGATGCTGTCAGGTAAAGCCACTGTGTAATGGGATAGCTTATAAAGAACAGCCGTGGCAAAGGGGAAAGTATTCAACAGAATTATGGGCCCTCCATTTGCCACAGAGTTTTTGACAATCACCCGTTTTAGTTTGAAGTCTGTTTCCTAGATTGCAGCTTTGTAACATCTTTGACAGGGTCTTAACACTTCACACCAGATTTCTGCTAATAGTCCATCTGCCAGCCTCAGCTCTACCTCCAGGATCTCGCTCTGAATCTGTTTTCTGCACCTGCATTAGCTGATGTCGACCTGCCTCTCCCTGAGTTTCTAGCTCCAGTACCTCTAAGTCATGCTAAATCAGCAAGCACAAGTGCTATATTGTACTTAAATATTCTTATTCCATTAAAATTGGCTGCAGATGACATCTCTATGTTTAGCTGCCATTATTGTAAACAGTATATTATGCTATTCTGTCCTTTAAAGAATTGGATTTTAGAATAAATTTTAATTAGCTGTAGAATGACTTGCTTTCCTCTATTAATTAATCATATCTGGAGATAGCTAAACTATTGGACATAAACTCCAAATAAATAATACCACTGCCCACTTTGTGCCATTTATCTGAATTTCAACAACAATGCCTAGAATGCCTCAGCCTGTCTCTAAGGGATGTGACAAGGTTATGAAATCACATTTAATATGAGATATCATTACAATATCTGTTAGCTTAATTTTTCCCACAAGCATATAGGAACAGAATAGAGTGAAGACAATATAGTATCCAGAAAAAAAGGTATGTGTGGTGTGGTGTGGTGTGGTGTGTGTGTGTGTGTGTGTGTGTGTGTGTGTGTGTGTTGCCACGCCTAATTAATTAATTATGGCTTTCTCAGTTTCTACACAGTGAATAGATTTCTTACAGTTTTAGAGGCTGAATGTCCAAAATCAAGGTGTCAGCAGGGTTGGTTCCTTCTGAGGCCTCTCTCCTTGGCTTGCAGATGGCTGCCTTCCCCCTGTGTCTTCACATGGTCTTCCTCTCAGTGTGTGTCCTAATTTCCTCTTCTTAGAAGGACACCCGTCATATTTGATTAGGGCCCACTCTAACAACTTCATCTTACCTTAATCACCTCTTTAATGGCCCTTGCTTCTAATTCAGTCACATTCTCAGGTACTAGGGGTTAGAACTTCAACATATGAATTTTGGAGAGACACAATTCAGCTCATAACAAGTGCCTATTGCAGTAAAAGCAGGCTCCTTTATTGTGTGGTTGGGGTAAAAAATAAGACTCCTGTATTGAAACTAATCTGGAATTACATCTTGTTTCCTAAGGAAATATTAGAATACTGGAATTCTGAAATCTTATTTTAAACTTAATAAGTTTATGTATTTTGCAGAAAATCTTTTCTATAAAATGAAATGTCTAAAGTATTTGAAAGATAGATATGATTTTCAGATTTTAAAATGTTTCAATTTTGAAAGTAAAGGTATTCATTTAATATTTCTATTTTAATACATGCTTAGAATAAAATATCTAAAAATAGTTTTTTAAGGCACGTAATTTTAAAATAGGGCATTATCACAAGGCTAGCTTATATGCTATTATGGTAGAAGATAGTGTGAATAGATTTTCTTGTAATAAATGTAAAGAATAATTTAGCTTAAATATTTGAAGAAAAGGAAGATGATAATGAAATTAGATTTTTAATTACATAGGGAAAAAATGTAAATAACATGGATATCTTTGACTTCTCCAAGATATTATATAATAAATATATTCATTTGGGGTTGAACAACATACACAGCATTGTTAGTTTGGGTATAATTAAGCTAGAGAATGTCCAAGAAGAATCTTAGTTATGTTAGACCCAATGATCTTTATTTAACCAGGTCATCCTAAATCAGAAATATATTCCCCAGCACAGAATCTACATCTACAGTATTGATGTTCTGCCACAAAATACCTTTTGGTATTTCATTAGAATATTGCTTATACTCTTATGTATTCTCCTTGAGCAATTTCTTCAGCTAGAAAATTGTCACATGTCCACCAGGTATTGAGTTAACCCCAAGTTTATCTAGTTTATACAAGCTAGTCTAAATCACCTGGTATATAAGATTGATCCTAAGTAAAATTGTGAAGTGCTTTTTCTTTGCCACATTTCCCTCAAAATACCTCATCTTCACTGGAGGACCATTGGCCAGAACCCTCCACCTGGGCCAGCTTTACTAAGATGTCCTACTCCAGATTCAACTTCAGCTTGTTAGAATGTTAAAGGTTATTCATGTTAATGTTTTGATGGCTCATTTACATATTAATTTTTCCAAACCTCCCTTAACAGTGCTGCTAATACAGTACCCACCCCCACCCCCACTCACTTATCCATGGTTATGCTTTTCATAGTTTGTTACCCACAGTCAACCATGGTCTGAAAATGTTAAATGAAAAAATTCCAGGGCCAGCTGAGTGGCGCGTTGGTTAAGAGCTGGCTTGGGACGCCAGCTCTGAGCAGCAGGCCCCGGTTCGGATCCCACATGGGGGCCAGTGATGCTGCCCTCTACAGCTAAGATAGTGAACAACAGCCCGTCCTGGAGCTGGGCGGCCATGAGTCTGGGCAACGGTGTAGGCTACAGCCCCTGCTGCAGTGGGCTGCCATAAGCTACCGTGTGTGGCCGCCAGCCAGCGTGAGTGTCAGGCAGCTGGTGTGAGCTGCCAGGAGCCGCTGTGAGCGGCTGTCCAGAGGCCAGCGACCGATCTGCCTCAGCCGGGAAGAGCTCAATGATAATACCAACATGGGCCAGTGAAGCCACGTCTTCCACAACCAGACTGAAGAACAAAAGGACAGCAACTTGTCTGTCCCCCCGCCCCAATTCCCCAATAAAATCTTTTAAAAAAAAAGAAAAAATTCCAGAAATAACCAATTCATAAGTTTTAAATTGCTCATGGTTCTGAGTAGCATGATGAAACCTTGAGCGTTCCCTCGCCATCCTGCCATGGATGTGAATCATTTCTTTTTCCAGCATATTCACACTGTAGATGCTCCCCATCCATTAGTCTCTTAGTAGCCATCTCAGTTATCAGATCAACTGTCGGGGTATCACAGTGTTTGTGTTCAAGTCACCCTTAAGGAAGCCTGGCACTACATCACAATGCCTATGGCATTCACCTCTTTTCATCTCATCATATAGGCATCGTATCATTTCACATCATCACAAAAAGGGTGACTACAGTACAACAAAAAATTTTGAGAGAAACCACATTCACATAGCTTTTATTAAAGTATATTGTAACAATTGTTTATTATTAGTTACTGTTGTTAATCTCTCACTGTGCTTAATTTAACTTTATCATAGGTATGTATGATAAATTAAACTTTATCATAGGTATGTATGTATAGGAAAAGACAGTATATGTAGGATTTAGTACTATCCATGTTTTCAGGCATCTACTGGGGGGTCTCGGAAAGCATACCCTGTGGATAAGGGAGGTGATCTACTAGTATTTTTAAGGCCTCTGGGAAATTGGTAAAAAAACAATTTCCACTACTAGAAAGTCAAAAATCACTCCATGCAGTGCAACACTAGTGATTGAACTACACTTCATACAGCATTTAAAATGCCAATATTTTCCTGATTCTCTCAGATTGTATTTCACAGAATACCCGCGAAGCTTAGTTTCTTTGAATACATCAGTTTGGTGATGAGTAGTGGAAAGCTGAAGGTTCTTTTATCTGCAGATATCAAGCTTCTCAGCAATATACTTTACTTTCTCCGAAACAGCAGATTTAGAACATAATTACGCCAGTGGTCTGACAAATGCACAAGAAGGTTGCTTTCCTTTTAAACTCCCTTTGCTTGAGCAGTCAAAGCATAGATAGCAAATATAACAATAGTAATAACCGGTGACTAACTTCATACAGAAATCAATAATCACTCATCTTCTACCTTTTTAAAAAGATAGTTTGAATACCAGGAAACCATAGTACAACTCTTCACATTAATTTGTAGATAGAGATGCAAACATAAAATCTAAATTAATTTCTACTTCCTATTCATTCCTTAGAACCCCACAATTTCTAAGAGCCCTAGTGTGCAATAGTGAACCATTTTTCTTAACTGTTTTCTAAATAAATGATTACAGATAAATTTGATTTATACTACTTTATTAAATATTGGACACATTAATTGTTGATTTTGAAATGTCATGCAGGAACAAACCATTGACTGTTATGTCATTTTCCAAAAGTTTTTTAATAAGGCAATTTTACTTTTCTTGCGAATTCCAGAGATACATCAACATCCAGTATCTGAACTGGAAAGGGAAATAACAAAATAAATCTATTCAGACAAGAGAAAAAATAAATTACATTTTAGGCAAAACTGTGTAAATTACAATATTAGCATGAAACATTTGTTTTTTTTGTAACTATTTATGGAGGATTTAAACCAAGGGATTAGGCTTCATTGGCTGCCTCTGTATTTAGGTGAGGCTGACAGTGCTTGGAGAAGCCAATTAAAAGCAAAGCAGGATTATTAAGCAATGCTTGGTAAAACGACTGCCTCCCAGGATTTATGTGCAGATCGTGCCCTTGAGCACGCTCACTCAGCTTCCATGGATGTCAATATGAGCTATAGCCGTATAATCCTCCAAATGATTGCTGTTCAGTTATGTGCATCTCTCAGATAGCATCATTTGTTTGCTATAATTATTTATAAATCCATGATGACAAGGTGCTACTAATGCAATAGATCAGTATATCCACTGGTACGCTCTTTGATCATGTTGTAAGTATATGTACATACTTACACATACGAGTACATGTCTTCTGAAACATTTTCAGGCTGTGGAGCAAGAATACAGGTGGAGGTTCATGTATCATGTCTAAATATTTAAAAGTCATAAGTCAATCTTACCAACTGTTAAGTGAAATATGTTCTATTGTGTTCACCCTCCTACCTGAAAAAATACCCTCAAAATGTCAAAATCAAAAAACTTGTTTATATTGCTTATTATGTGACTGAAAGTCACCTAAATGTCAATGATGATTGAGCTTAATTATTAATGTACAAATCTAAGTATTAGGCTATGGATCTGCAGCATTTGCTAAGTGATAAAATAAAGCATATATAATTCACAAACTATTATATATTTATTCCAGAATATTATTTTTGTTGACATTATTTAAACCACATCACTAAATATGATCAATAGCGTCACACAATTTTTGTTGTAAAGGTAGTAATGTCAAATTAGCAATTTTTCTTGGGTTATTATAGTTTTTAAGGTTTTTTCCATTCACTTCAATTTGTAGAAACTTCATTCTATTAAGAAAGAACCATCTGGGATTCTCAAAGAAATTTTTAAAGCAATTCTTAGATTCAGAAATCGTGTTCATATCCAAATATTAAAATAGATCATATATGATAAATTGTCATTATTCTATAACATTAGAAAATATTTTAATTTTATTATATGAATTATCACCATAATGTGGGATTTTTACCACCTCTGGAGATAATAACTAGATCCATGTAGTTAAGTAAAGAATTGTCCTGGTATTTCTCTCATGTTACAGTTACACCTACATATACTGGGATTGCCAAAAAAATGTATACACATGACTTGTATTCATCTTTTGTTATTGGTATGTATTGAACATTACAATTTTAATACAATTTTTTCCTTTCTTAAAAAGTGTGTACTTTTTTTAGCAGCCTCTGTATGCAAATTTAACTGTATAATGAGTTGTTTAATATTTCAAAATGTTCTACAGCTTTCGTGGGCAACTCTTCAGATACTCTGGTACTTCATGAGTATCTCAGAAACCACAAATTGGAACATGAAGCGAAACAAATAAAAGAAACAGACTTTCAGTAGTTATCAGGAAATAATTCTCTATTATTCAGAATTTATTGTGCCCATGTCTTCCAAGATAAAGGACTCAAAGATTAATTCAGTTTTCTCTGACCTAAGTGATTCCACTGCTTCAATCCTCCCCATACACCAAAGAACATCAACTTCAGCAGCAAAATAACACAAAACTTGAAGGCATTCAGCTGTGATCTCCTTTTGTCTAGAGAGTATAGGCAAGCCATGTAGAGCGGGAGCTCCCTGAAGTTTGAAAAATGTTCACCACAAATACGCTTGTGAAATGCAGAGCCCAGGACATGCTCCTCTTGTCCACATTCTAAGGTACTGACTCTTCACCGTTGATCTCTGCTATTGCATGTGTCTGTATATTTGCAAATGATGCTGAGGTGAGAACAATTCAGTAGTTCTACTCTCAGCTTGGCAAAACTCACTTGAGTTGTTTCAATTGTGATGTGCCCTTCTGTTCACTTTTTTAAGTGGGCCTGCTACTGTTCAAGTGAACCTGTTATCCTCTCTCTCATATTTTGATGTATTAGTAGTGATAAGGGTGGCAAATTATATAGTTTAGTGAACCAAATAAAGTTTCAATCCAACTGTCATGTTTCACTGGTTTGAAAGCTGCTACTGTCTGAGAAGAGACTTTCTTTTCTTTTCTTTTCTTTTCTTTTTTTTTTTTTTTTGGCTTAAAACAACAGACATTTATTTTCTCACAGTTCTGGAGGCTGGAAGTCTGAAATCAAGGTGTCAGCAGGGCCAAGCTTCCTCTGAAGGCTCTAGGAACTGAGTCTTCCTGGCCGCTTCCAGATTTTGGTGGTGGCCGGCCATCCTTGGTGTGTGGCTGCATCATTCCAGTCTCTGCTTCCATTGTCACATGGCCTTCTTCCTGGTGTGTCTGTGTCCTCAGCTCTTATTACAAGGACACAGTCATTGGTTAGAAGGCCCACCCTATTCTTTTTTTAAAATTATTTGTTTATTTTTAAAATTAGTTTCAGGCACAATAGTTATACTTTTTAGCCCTCAAAGTGACAACCCGCCTCCGCCAAATCCACCACCCCTCTCCCCCACCCCCGATATCATACGTATCTATTACAATTCCATTGACTCCACTCCCACACAATACTCCACATCCTGTGACTATATATATTCTAATTGGGCCACCTCTTCAACTGCTAATAGGGTGCTAGGGACACCTACTCCTTTCAATTTCATCATCCAGTGGGAGCAAGTCTTCATCATGGAGTCACTCATTTCCTCCAGAGTGGTGCCAATTGCTTGGGATATTGTTCCCTGAGACACTTATCACTTGGAGGCTGAGTGAGAAATTACTAGAGATGGGTAGAATAGATGCAAGCAGTTATACTTTTTTCCAGATTAAAGCCTGCTCTTCTCACAAATGTGAGACAGTAGTTGTGGGAGCATAAGGTGAAAAAAAAGTTGACAAAGCTTTCTCAATTGATTTTGGAGAGATGCATCAAATTTCTAAAGGTAACAATATCATTAATGATGGCCAAATTATCTTTGGCTTTGTAATGTACAAGTATTTTTGTGTTTTATTCAAACACAAGCTACCTCATTGCAGGATTGCCTACTTTTCAAATTTGAAAAAAGCCATTTTATTAGGTTTGCATCAGGAGACTGTACAAAAGCATTCCAATATCCCTGATCCAATAGTGTATTTTGAGTCTAACTAAGAATTAACCCAAGTGTTTGTCATTGTTTCTCTTTTCTCCTGGCACAATAGAGTTTGCTGCGTATGCACTGACTCATCAGACATGGATTGAGAGTCTTATTGAGATTTAGTAAATGTGCCAATGGGCAAACCCACTAGGTAGGCTTATGTTAGGTCAGGGTGTCCTGTTACTTAAAGACAAATGTTTGTTTAACTCCCTGGCACTAATCATCTTATACATAACAACATGATTACGTAAGTAGAAAGTTTGCTTCCGGTAGCCCTCATTTTTCCATGACATTGAAAATGAGACCATGCAAATGAGAAGCAGAGCTTAAGCCTGCACTTAGCTTGATTATTTCTTCTTCTTCTTTTTTTTTTTAATGAATGCTGTATACGTGTATTAACTCTTTAGTTTGGCATGACCTTCCATAATTATTCTTAAAGGAATTACCATCACTTTGAACTAGTAAGATATTTAGGATTTTAAAAAAATATTTAATTTGATATAAAAATAAAAAATATTTAGAAGCCATTTAATGATAATATGATGTATCAGTGGCTTTATTAAAATTAATAAGTTTGGAAAAACAGAACAAAATTATGACCACACTATACATTAAAATATTATAATACATATAGTTTTGAAGACTAAAAATGCATCCACTTCCTGTTGAATGTCAAAGCAAAATCTATTTAACAGTTTTAGATTGGTCTGAGAAGAGTTTATTCTAAATTTAAACTAATCGTTTTATTAAAATGCACTAGATGAAGAACTTCATGTTCTACCACCTTCTGCTTTGTATCTGGGAGAAAAGACTGGTGATTCACGATGGTCCAGGTTTCAAAAGAGAATAGGTACCAGCAGAAAAATAAAATACTGATTTGCCTGTAAGAAAAGCATAAAACTTCTTTGGGTTTTAGTTTTTCTCTCTGTAGGAATTGGGCAATGACTTCCCTAAGAGAATTTTAATATTATTTTTAATTTTGGAAAAAAATTGCTAGGTTCATGATGATATTGGTGTACCCTGAATAATTATTCTCTGATATCAGCCAGGTTGGCTGGTCAAAATAAGTAGCATGTCAAAGAGGTGTATACTCATTCACTGAAGTTGATTACTTTCTGCAAAATTATTGGGTGTTTACCAACACAGATATTTCAGTTTATTTATAGGTAACATCTTTTCATTTATTATGTAAAAACCATAGTAATTATAGCAATACATTTACTAAATTATATAATTTTAAGCCTCATTAAAATTTCTAAATGTGATTTTATTATATTTTAATTATTCATATGTTTTTTTAAACAACAAGTATTTATTTTTTTTCATAATTCTATGGGTCAGACATTCAGGAGCACCTTAGCTGGGTAGCCGCAGTTCCAACGCTCTCGTTAGTTGATTGCTAAGGTCCTATGATGCAGGGCTACATCATCTGAAAGCTTGATTGGGGCTGAAGGATCCATTTCCAAGACGGTTCAACTCACATAGCTGTTGACAAAAAGCCTCGTTTCCTTACTGGCTTTTGACAGGAGGCCTGAGTGCCTCCTATATTGGGCTCTCCATTACACTGCTTGAGTGTCCAGATGACATGGCAACTGGCTTCCTCTAGAATGACTGCTTGAAAGAGAGCAAGCCCAAGAAGTAAACTACAGAGCCTTTTATGTCCTAGTCTTATGAGTCACACATCATCACTTCCACCACTTTCCACTAATTTGAAGCAAGTCGCTAAATCCAGCCCACACTACAGGGGAAGGGAATTCATTGCTACCCTCTGAGGAGAGATTGTAAGAATGTGTGGACATATTTTTAAACTATTGCATCAGCATTAACTCTTTTCTTTCACTTAAAATCCACACCCAATCCATCAGGGAGGGAATCCTGTTGACTATCCCTTCATAATAAATCTAGAATCCAACCCTCTGGTACTGATTGAAATGCTACTCCTATCTAAGTCATTGTAATTTCTTGTTTTTCTCCCCTCCAACCTGCAGGCTAGTTTCAGTACAGCAGTCAGGTTGATCCTTTTAAAACACAAGTCAGATCACAACCCATTTCCCGCAGACGGGAAGTCCTAGTTCTTACAGTAGTTGGAAAGGCCTGTGGCTCTTAGCTCCATCTTTGAACATATCTCCAACTTTCTCTCCCTTCAATCCTCTGATCTCAGCTGAATTGGTTGCCAAAATTAAGTAGTACATCATATAGGCATACATAGGCATGATTATCTTAGTCTACAAAATTATTGACTGCTCAGAAACATAGACACTTATCCTTTCATAAAGGAATTCATGTGAGTAGGGAAAAGAGAAAGGAGAAATTCTTGAGGTCTTAGATGGGAACTGGGAAATCCTTGAAGTTAAAACATGAATGGGAAAAAATTTACTTCATTAAAAAAATGTAATATGGAGCATTTTTCTCAATCCATTGAGATTTTTGCTTCCCAGCAATTGTCGTCAGTTTGGCTCAAATAAACTCTTATAAGTTTTCTCTTAGGTTGCATATTTTTTGTCAACATTACTTGGCGTAGTTGGGCAGGATTCCAAAAAAGCCCACCCAGGAGCACCCTGCATACCTGGTTTGGTGCTAGGTGCCAGCAGGGGCCCCACTGGCTCCCTGCTTCACATCCGGTGAACTTGGGTGAGTTTTTCTTGGAATTCCGGACCTCCCTGTTTTAAGGTAAGAGGTCATGACTTTATTTGAGCTGTTTTAAAATCCTCGAGGTGGCAGGGTTGAGATAACTCAGGTTAAGGACAAGAGTTAAGGTACCTTGGTGGCAGGGTTAAGATAACCCAGGTTAAAAACAAGAGTTAAGGAAACTCTTGGAGAGGAGAAAAATGGGTGACTGGTTTTAATTTTGGCTTTTCAATTGGAATTGCTTACTGCAAGTCTGAACAAAACTTTTTCTGGATAAATGCACCTAAACTTGTTCAGCTCCAAAGATAAGGGGCATTTATTCCCTCCAGCCCAAGTTTCGGGTATTCTTAGGTGACTAACAATATTTGTGGAGGTGTTTGAGGGTACCCCTCAAAATGTGCAGTGGCCCCCTAGGGGTTTCCAACACAACTGTAATTAAATATTAGACTCGTCTGGGGACGCACACATAAAGGCTGGTTACCTAGCGCTCCAAGTCCTCACGGTTGTACTAGTCAGCCAAGGAGAGAAACCAAGGCACTTAAGAAGGCTGAAGCCACTCGGGAGGTGACAGCCCCTTGGAGCTCAACCCATTAGCAGCATACTTCAACCCACTACACAATTTCACTAGAAATTTGTTCAGACTCTGCAGATCTCAAAAGAAAACTAAAAATTAACATGGGAAATCATGCCTAAAAAGGCCAACAAGCTCCCAGACTCCAGACCCATTTTACTCCTGCAGATGTACTGTTCCTAGGAGTCTTACAAATACCTACAGACTGGAAAGATTTATGTAGAAGTGATATCAACTTAATATGGCCAAAATGGAGCTTTTTTAACATCTAAATTTTTGTGTGCACAATTAGAAAAAGCTGGCTTAAAAGTGAAACTAAATGGAACAGGAGGCTTCCCTCAATTGGCAAATAGGAGCCTCTGAAATGGTGCAGAGAGATGTCCTTCTCTCCAGGAAGTTAGTAAGAAAATTTTTGAGACTGTCTCTGAACTAAAGGTTTCTAAAGCTGCTAAATGCCAGCACCCCACTTTTCTCTCTTCGACTGTCCCAATATGTGCTTTACTTGTCTGGACTTTCTCTCCTTTTTTCTCTGTCTCTCTCTTTTCTGCACCTCTGTTGCAGCTCCCTTTGGAGAGGACCTGGTCTTGGGTGGAGGGCAATCCACGGTGGTATGCGAGCAGAACTAAGAAATCTAAAGATTCCCCAACCTTCCCTAGGACCCTGATGAGTTCACAAAGGGATATGAATTAAGTGTTAGAAGAAACTTTTGATCCTAGCTTTTCTGTTTTATCTGAATTAACACACCTTCTGGTTTCTGAGAGTGAAGCAACAGAATTACTAAATAAGTTTTGCTAAGGAAACTCATGTAGAGGAATCTGCTTTTATCGTAAAAAGTCAGGTCACCTTAAGGATTGTAGAAAACTGAAATGAGGTTTAGAAAAAGAAAAGAAATAGAAGGAAGCATAGGGCTGCTCCAAGGACTACGAGGGCATTTTTCCTACCTACTAACACTGGGGCTACTGTATCTCTTAACACTCACTTAGTTGCCCTCTCCCTTGGAGTAAAGCTTCTGAACAAATGGTAGGGATATCTAGTCAACTGATATCCGTTTATAAATCAGAACCTGTTCCCTTCCAACTAGGAAATGTTAATGGGCAACATATATTTTTACTAGTCAAATGTGCCCCAACTCACCTAATAGTGTGAGACTTTCTAACCAATAATGCTCACATATCTTCCCAGAGGGGTGAAATGTATTTAGGACTGAATGAATCAGATTGGGAAAATGATTTTAAAAGAAAGCACATGGAAAAAAATAAACAAAAAAAAAAACAACTAGTCTTGAGGCTGACTGAATGTTTGTTATGGGATGTTCCAATACAACTTGAGGCTTTCTCAGTACAGATATTGACAAGATTAAGTCAGCCACTCCTATTTAAATAACTGTTGATAGTACTTGCCTCTACCATATATTTGCCAATATCCTTTGAGGCCTGATACACTAGCTGAAATTAGCTCATTACAAGATTACCTTTAAAAGGGGAGGCTTATAATTGCTTTTCCACCTGGGAAGATGAAAGTTTACTTGGATAGTAATGCCCCAGGGGTATGTATACCAGAGAGTCCCACCTATTTCTCTCAGCTACTAAAAGCTGATTTAATAATGTTAAGTTAAATTTCCCAGGAATTCTACCCTAATCCAATATGTGGATGATTTACTCTTATGCTCTAGGATATATTAGATTCCCAAGAGATCACAACCTACCTATTAAAATAGCTAGTCATAAAAGACATAGGGACTCAAAGGGCAAGCTTTGATTCTGTTTACACAGAATAAAACACCTTGGTTATCTAATATCTAAAGATAGGCTACTAATTAACCCTAAAAGACTTGGAGGAATAATATCCTTTCCTCTTCCAAAAACAAAAACAAACAGCTTAGAGGATTCCTGGGTTTGATTGGATGCTGTCTCAATTAGGTTCCAAATTTTTCATTAAAGCTCAGCCTCTATATATCTTATTAAGATCAGATCAATCTGATTCAACTCAATGGAACCCTGAAGGAAAACAAACTAAAGAAGCTCAAGACAATTAAACTCAGTAGTTAAAGGGCTCGCTCCCTGCATAACAGCCATCTCTGCTACAGTCATGTGATGCAATTAAAAGAGATAGTTATAGATGCTCCTTTATGTGACTCATTCTGTTGAATCCTTACTAAACACTTATTATGCTCAACACTTCTGTCAGTTGACTGGCTCCTTATAAAGTACTCTTGCTTTCTGCACCTAATATTCTTTAAGTCAGTGTAACAGTCTAACCCAGCAACTTTATTACCCTCTTTACAGGATGAAGACACCCACAACTGTGTTTTGCTTACTGACCACCTTCTTGTTCCTAGGAATGATTTACAGGAAACCCTTATTGATAATGCTGACTCTTAGCTGAAACATAAACAAGTATATAATCAAGCTGGATATACAGTAACTTCCATGGTAAACATAAATTTTAGTTTCCTATTTACCTAAATAAGATCTGCCCAACAAGCTAAATTAACTGATCTAACGGGAGCTTGTAAATGAGCCAAAGGTCAAGTGGCCCGAGTTGACATTGGCAGTTGCTGTACCTTTGCTGTGGCTTGCAACTTTGGAATGTTATGGAAGCAGTGAGGCTTCTTAACTTCCTCAGGGCAGCCCATAAGAATGGAAAAAAGGTTGCAGAATTTAAATTAGTTGTCATACAGCAACCAAAACAATTGACAATTATAAAAATTCCAGGACATTCTAAGGCCGCCACCATGGAAGCAAAAGAAAACAATTTAGCCGATACTACAGCTAGACCAGCAATAATAAACAGCCACATTATCCAGACTTGAGAATATTTCTTCTCCCTATTAAATCAATAAAATACTCTCTTTTACAGTTCCAGTGGACAGCTACAGAAGAAAAATCGTATGACAACAAAAAGGGGAAACTTTGACCTCAACAGATATAGCTTAGCCTGTATATGAGCAAATATATTGGGGTCTTGGAAAAATGGTTTCACAGAGTAAAGAATATTATTAAAAACCTCCTACTGTAGCTCATAAAGTGTATAACAGATGTTCTATCTGTGTAAAATATAACCTTGGAAAATCACTCCATGGGTCCCAAGGACATTTCTCATTTCCTTTAGGTCCATTTGAGGTATGGTACTTGGATTTTATCCAAATGCCACCATCTCAAGGATACAAATATATATTAGTCATGATTTGTATGTTGTCTCACTGGGTGGAGATTCCCTTGCAGGATAGCAACAGCCTTAATGGTAGGGAAGTTATTATTAATAATAATAATAATAATAATAATAATAATAATAATCCCCAATTGGAGAATTCCCTGTGAGTTACATAGTAACTGAAAAACTCATTTCACTGGGTCAATAATATAATCTATTTGCAATATTTGGCTTATTTTACAACATTTTCATTGTGCTTATCACCTCAGTCTTCTAGATTGGTAGAATGTACAAATGGTACAATTAAAAGTCAACTAGATAAATTTTCAGAAGCTTTTAATCTCCCTTGGCAAAAGCTCTCCTAACCCTTCCCAACCTGAGAGATACTCCTGTTGGTAAGCACAGGCTTTCGCCTCATTAGTCATTGTTTACTCTATACGAAGGGACATATAAACCAATCTTACTAAAAGGAGACATTCTACATTATTATTAAGGATTTATCAATTATCTTAAATTAATCAATTAGAAACTGATTCATTTCATTGTGCTCCCGGGAGACGAATACTTCAAAGACCACGACTCACAACCAGGAAATTTTGTCCATTGGACAAGACATCAATTAAAGACTCTCCAACCTTGTCCGAAGGGCCCTATCAGTGGATATCAAAGACTCTTCAAGAATGAGGAAGGGCCGGCTGAGTGGCTCAGCTGGTTAAGAGCTAGCCAAAGATATTTATCCAAAAAATCCCAAGACATTAATCCAAAAAAATATATGCACCCCTATGTTCATTGCGGCGTTA
>NW_017732562.1:253875-262066 GCF_001890085.2 Hipposideros armiger
AAAAAAAAAAGAGCTAGCCAAAGAGTTTGAGCTCTAAGCAACAGCGGTTCGAGTCCCAGCCCGAGCTGAGCTGCCGCTGAGCTGACAACAGGTTGGCAGGAGGGCTCAGCTAAAAAATAAAAAAAATGAGAAGCCACCAACATCAAGGTTAGACAGCTCTCCCAAGACATCAAGAGGGCCTGTATACCTACATAATTGATATTGAACTTAAAATAACAATTTTTTATTGTCTTTACTTGTTTACTAATAATATTAATAATACTTGTTCTTTAGGTTTTTCTCAAACCCTGTACTTATATAGCCCAACTGTTAATAATTGCTACAGGCATATAAGATAACTTCTTCATTATCAATAGTATTTTTATATAGTTTTGAAATTTAGAAGAAGTGTTATTGTAGAAGGAATAAAGGGATGTGTGAATATTTTTGAAGAGGTTAAAAGAAAGTAGTTTGTCCTAGTAAGTTGGTTATTTCTGAATGAGGAATAAGGGACAAACTGAGAAGGATGAGTGAAGTTGTAGGTTAATGAAAAAGAAATATTGAGAAAGGAATTTTATATATAAATATTAAAACCCAATTATACTTACCCCCTAACTTAACAAATACTACTAACTATATTAACTCAGATAGAAGCTAAAGTGGATATATATTTTAAAATAGCCCTCTATAATGGCTACTAAGACACAGAAAATTTATTTATGAAATTCTTACTGTCCTAGCCTCTAGAAATGTTTAGCTAGTAAATGTAATTTATACCATTATGTTCTTACAGCCTTGGCCCCTATTAAACCTTAAAGTTACAGTTTCCAGTTATACAACTTACAGAAATCAGATTAATAAATGACACTTGAGTGCTTCCCATATAAAGTAGATAAGCCATGATAAATCAAGAAGGTAAATGTTTATGTCTCCAATCTATATACAATTCTGAATTCACCCAATCCTGGTCTATCTTATGCGCCTCAACAAACAATGTATGGTATATGGAAAAAGGACTTTTTATTGGGAAGGGTTAGAAAATTCTTCCATCATACTGATTTCTATTGTACTAACACCAGGTTTACAGTAAATACTATTAAAATATGGTGTAATACTAAAATCATAGACAAATAACTTTGCCTGAGGTTAATAAAAACCATGATAATATTGATACTGAAAAAATGTAACAACACAGTTTTGAGTGAATGAATGAAGAATTGAATTAGTCTAGTTGGAGGTGTGTGTGTGTGTGTATGTGTGGTTGTCAGAGATGGGGGTGGAGAGAGAGAGAAAATAGTACATTCCGAGCAGGGCTTATTGATTCTTTTTAAATGGAATGAAACAGGAAGGGAACCCACTCCAGGAGTTTTTCTGTCCTTTTATTCTGTATTTCCATATTACACTCATTGTTTCCACCTCTCCATCAGAGGTGGTTCAGATCTCCAAGCTGACATAGGTCACTTGGGCTTGGGAGTGTGCAGGTGGCTTTGCCTAGCTATAGCCAAGGTGTATGGGTATATGGGGACAATTGCTCTGAAACACTAATCACCCCCGCAACAGCTGTCCTTGATGTCAGCCTATCATCAAGGCAGTTGACTACTTCATTTAGGACACTGAGAAGCAAGCGTGTGTTGATTTTCTAATGCAAGCAAGAGGAGGCTTGCAGGAACTCTGCAGACATTACTGATTCTTCACCCATTGCATGGATAAATATATCTTCTGAGGGGGTTGCATGGAGCCCTGCAATACATGGCTTTAGAATAATAATCACATTTATTTCCCACAAGTCAAAAGACTTGTCATAGGTATTGTGAAAGAACCCCAATACAAAATAAAAAAGATTTTCCCAGGGTCTCCTATCTCAAGATGACAACTGTGAAATGAGTGGTTCTTGTTCTGAAAATAAAATGACAGGCCAACATAAAGGAATGACACCACAATGAGATGATCTGGGAAAGTCAGATGCTGGGGAGGCTGGAGGTAGGCTGTGAAGGAAGACATGGAATTTATGAAAACGGGAAGAGAGAGAAGACAACTCAGAAAAAGTGTTTTCTCTTCAGGGTTACTATTGGACATTAGGCTGCATTTATTCTCCCATGTCCCTATTGTGAATGCTCAGAATAGACAGCTCTCAAAGGCATTGTGTCACGTGGCAGCCTCATTGCTTTGAGAGTGCTGGGTAGGAGGCCATGTGTTCTGGCTTCATAGGGATATGGTATTATGAGGATTGTGTTTTGAGTGGGAGCCCACAGGGAGGCAGAAGTGAGGGAAAATCCTCCAACAGCAGGGCTGGCACAATGCCCTGGGCATGAGGCCAGCAGCTAATGTTGTCCAGGAAACAGATCCGCAGGCCTTTCTGGCAACATGCCTTCAGCTGAAAGCTGATGACATCTGGAAGGCTGTGCCCCATTCCTCTTTCCTGGGATCACAGAGCCTCTGAATTTATTCTTTCAGTGAACGTATATGGTAGGAAACTACCTTAGATGTGATTAGTACTGTTAAACTAAACAGTTTAACTTCCATGGCTGAAAGCCTTCTTGAAAGAAACACTTTATTGGGCCATTGCTAGGGGAAAAGAAAAAATAAAAATAAAAAAAGGAGGGGAGGGAAAGGAGGAGGAGAAGAAGGCTGGTTTGGGGGCATGGAGTCTAAACCACCAGCAGCATGGCTTGGGAGGAAAGACATGTCCATTGTCTTGAAGTTTGCAAGCATTTTTATACATAAAGTAGAGGAAAGGGGGAGAAAGATGGAGGCCCTTTGAAAGAATCTACATTAGCTGTAGGCAAAGGGGCGGGGGAAGGGGACTCTGGGATAGGCACAGAACCAGGAAAAGAAATGTCTGCTCAGGTGGATTGGCTGTGGGCAGCAGTCTGGAAAGTCCATGAATAAACAAGAAGCGGAGGCTCCTGGAGTTAGATGGTGCCTGGCTAAGGTAATCTGCAGAAATAGCCACCTGAAAATTAATCTGAAGTTCCAACAGACATAGAAGGAATGTGAGCAGTCTTGCTAGCTGGGCCTCAGCCATTGACAGACTAACAGTTTTGTCTCTTTCTCTCACTTTCTGACAACTGTAATTTAATTTAGAACATCTCAGAATTTTTTCCTTGTGAGTACCCACCTCACATCAAACAAGACAGCCCTTCTTCAAAATACCAGAATTTAAAAATATTTAGAGCCAAATGTTAAATGGTCTATATTCTAAGGAAAGATACATGAAGTGACCTGACAAATTTTTGCTCAGGAGCAAATTAATGCTCTCCAAAAAATTTGTCCTTAGACTATGTGTCAGGCCACAGAGTTATTTAGTGTAGGGGTTGTTTACTTCCCAAAACACAGCATGGTTTGTTGCTACTTCTTAATTTACATTGTTTTTCATTTTCAGAGCCCCTATTTTTCTCCCAAAGTTTTGCAGATTCTTGTGAAGGTAAATTAGTTCTCATTCTTCCCATACCTGTAATATGTGAAAATTAACCAAATCTAGTTAGTTAGAGGTTCTCTGTTTTTGACTTTCTATAGAGTCCTGAAGTACAGGAAAGAAAGTTATACTCTGAGGTTGAAAATTTAAGTGTCAAATCAAGGTATTTCAAATGTTTCTTGGAAAAAAACTTCAACAACCCAGGAAGCATTTTAAATTTTAAAAATACAAGAACAAATCACTAAACATTTTCAACCAATTTACATTTTTATAAAATCAAAATATATTAAATAGTCAAATTAGAAGTGCCAAAAGTCAGAATACAATCTGTATACTAATTGATCACATACTGGTCACTGGAGATTTCAAAGGACAACCCTGTGTTGGGCTGTTTAATTTCAAGGCCATATTTAGAAAATCGATTTCCATCTAAGCATATTTGCATATTAGAGACTTCAGGTGCATCTCCTAAGCCTGAAGTGGTGAGAATAGGCATTAGGAATCTCCAAATACTACTTCTCAGAATCCAAGATGCTTCAACGTCTCCTAAGAGGCCGTAAGACTCCAGTCAGGGAACCCAGAGTAAAATAAAATCTTTTCCATAATGAGAGAGGGGGGGATGTTGGAAACGGATGCTGAAATGTGCCGTGTGTTCACCAGAAGCTGCTGCACTAACAGAGCCAGATACAGCTGGCGTCCCGGCGGCTTTCTTTGCAGACTAACAGGTTGTTAGCCAGTTTGGGGGAGGGGATGAGCCAATCCGCCCTCTTTTCCCATCCCCCACCTCACCCTCGCTGTCCTCCCAAGGGCCTCACAAACACAATGCTATTCCAGAGAGGCTTTGCCTGTGGGAAGTAGAAGCCCTGCTGCAAAGAAGTGTATTGTTGCTAAACATCTGCTAAGCTAAAATTTAAAAAGAGGATTTCTCTGAACACTAACTCAAGCTAGTAGGAAAAATACGTAACCCTGACATACTATTGGAACCTGACTGAACTTCCTTTGCACAAAACATTGTCCTTTTCTCTTCTCATCTGAGAAGATTATGGGGAATTCTATCAGTTATCTGGGCAGTGTGTTCCCACCGGAGGACATTCAGTATTCAGTTTCACACACAAAACTGCAACTCAGCATTCAAGGACTTGGGAAAGAGCCCTGTTGTTTGTGTCCACTACAATGCCTCCTAGTGACTTAATTTTAGGCTTTGCTGTTTTGCGGTAAGTAAAAAATAATGGCTAAAGGTGTTGCCAAAAAAATTAAGGGATGTAAAATTCACTGAAAACACTTAAGAATGTTATGCTTACAAACTTCAAAATAGTAGCTTCTACAGTGGAGCCTGAGGTACTTTCTGGAATGAAACTAGATATTATAATTCACATGTTAAAGTAATTTCAGTCTCATCTTCCTAGTGCACCAAATAATAATGAATTTTATACTAGGAGAATATTTAAGCTCAGAACAGAGCAAATTTTTTTTTAAAGCAAGTGCTCATTGTGTCCTTCAACTGTTTTTTTTCTATTGTATTTTTTAATTCATTTTTATTTTGAGAAAATTTTAGATTGACAGGCAGTTGTAAGAAATCATACAGAGACAGATCGTTGTACCCTTTATTTCCTCCAATGGTAACATCGTACAAAACTCGAGCACAGTAACACAACGAGGATATTAACATCCATACAATCAAGAACATTTCCACCACCAGGGGCCTCTCCCATTGCCCTTTCATAGCTACATTTCTTTCCACTCTCACCCCTAATTTTAACTCTAGCAACCACTAATCTGTTCTCTTTTCTAGAATGTTATATTAATGCAATCATACAGTATGCGATCTTTTGGCATTGGCTGTTTTACATGGAGTGTGGTTATCTGGAGAGTCAAGTTGTTCCATGTATCCACAGCGTGTTCTTTTTTATTGCTGAGTGGTGCTCCACAGCGTGGATGTACCCAACAGTTTAATTGCCATTCACCTGTTGAAAGATAAGCCCAGATGGTTTCCACTTTTTCAGTATTATGAGTAAAGCTGCTATAAACATTTATAACATTTGTATAAACGTAAGTTTTCATTTCCCTGGAATAAGTCCTCTAGACTGCAATTGCAGGGTCATATTGAAGTTGTATGTTTTACTTTATAAGAAACTGCCAAATTATTTTCCAGAGTGGCCATGGCATTTTACATTTCCACCTGTAATACATGACTGATACAGTTTCTTTGCATCTTCACCAGCATTTGGTATTGTTGCTATTTTTATTTTACCATTCTGATGGTTAGGTATTTAGTAATATCACTAAGTATCTTTGTTTTAATTTGCATTTTCCTATTAGCTAATGATGTTGAACATCTTTTTCTGTGCTCATTTGCCATTTGTAATCCGCATTGGTTAAAAAAAAAATCTTCTCATATTTTTGCCTATTTTTTTTTTTAAGATTTTTATTGGGGAATTGGGGGGATGGGAACAGCGCTGGGGAATTGGGGAAGGGGAACAGACAAGTTGCTGTCCTGCTGGCCGCTCACACTGGCTGCTGGCTACACACAGTAGCCCATGGCAACCCACTGCAGCAGGGGCTGCAGACTACACCATCACCGGCGACTCACGACAGCCTAGCTCCAGGTCGAGCTGTTGTTCAGCATCTTAGCTGTGGAGGGCAGTGTCACTGGCCCTCATATGTGGGATCCAAACCAGGGCCCTCTGGCGTCCCAAGCCAGTTCTTAACCATCGCGACACTTGGCCGGCCCTGCCTAATTTTTAATTGGACGTTTTTTATTGTTGAATTTGAAAAATTCTTTATATATTTTAGATATTAGTCTTTTGTTAGATAATGTGGTTTGTAAATATTTCCTCCAGGACCATAGCTTATCTTTTCGTTCTCTTAACAAGGTTTTTTTCAGAGCAAAAGTTTTTAATTTTTATGTAATTTATCAATCTTTATAGATCATGATTTCAATGTCAAATCATGCTTTTATTGTAAAATATAAGCACCTATTGCCTAGCCCTAGATCCTGAAGATTTCCTATGTTGTTGTAAGTTTTTCCTATGTCTATTCTAAGAGATTTATCATCTTATGTTTTAAATTTTGGACCAGAATCTAATTTGTGTTAATCTGCATATAAAATGTGAAGTTTAGATTGAGTTTTTTTTTTTCTTTGCCTTTAAATATCCAATTGTTCCAGCATCATTTCTTGAAAAGATTAACTTTCCTCCATTGAATTGCTTTAGTAACTTTGTCAAAAATCAGTTGGGCATAGTTGTGTGGATTTATTTCTAGGTGCTGTATTGTTCCATTAAGTTATGTGTCTATCCCTGTCCAATAACACAGTCTTGATTTCTACAGCTATATAGGTAGTCTTGAAATTGGCTAGATTGATTCCTCTCATTTTATTCTTTTTGTTAAAATTGTTTCAACTGTTCTAGTTCCTTGCCTTTCCATATAAACTATAGAAAGATCTTGTCTATGTCTACAAATAATATTCCTGGGATTTTAATGGACAGTTTCTTAAACTATATGTTAACTTAGAAAGTATTGACATTTCTGCTATGCTGTTTCCCAATCCAATAATATAGTATATCTCTCAGCTTTTTTTGATCTTTGATTTCTTCACTGGCATTTTGAATTTTTCAGCATACGATTCTATACATGTGTTAGATTTACATCTAAGTATTTTAAATGATTGTACGAGGTAATGATGTTAGTTTCAGTGTCCAGGTGTTTATTGCTAGTATATAGAATTACAATTGAGTTTTGTATATTGTATCTTGTGATCTTGCTGAAATCAATTATTAGTTCTACGAGTTTTTTTTGTTTTTTGGGGGGGTTTTTTTGTATGTTCTTTGCAATTTTCTATGCAGATGATCGTGTCATCTGCAAATGTGAACAAATAGATTTTTAGGCAATACTTCTTATCAAGCTGAAGAAGTTATCCTCTATACCTATTTTTCTGAGGATTTTTTTTTTAAATCATGACTGGATGTTGAATTTTGTTAAGTATTTTCTGTGCATCATTTGATATGGTCATGCAATTCTTCTTCCTTAGTCTGTTAAAGTGGATTATATTGATCAATTTTCAAATATCTAAATAATCACGCATCTCTGAAATAAACCCCATTTATCATGGTATATAATTTTTTAATGTATTGTTTAATTCTGTTTGTCAATATTTTGTTAAGTATTTTTGAATTTATTTTTATAAGTGATATTAGCCTGTAGTTTTTTGTTTGGTGTGTGTGTGTGTGTGTGTGTGTGTGTGTGTGTGTGTGTGCGCACATGTATGCGTTTTGTCTGGTTTTGGTATCAAGGTAATAGTAGCTTTAAAAAATGAACTGGAAAGCATTTCTCCTCTTCTACATTTTGGAAGAGATTGTGTAAAATTGATTTTAAATCTTTAAACCTTCCAATGAAATTAGCTAAGTCTAATGATTTCTTTTTTGGGGGGTCTTGCTTTCTTATCCACTCAGCCCTATGTCTTTTGATTGGAGCATTCAGTCCATTTACATTTAATGTGATTATTGATAGGTGCGCAGTTATTGCCATTTTGTTATTTGTGTTCCTGGTCTTCCTTAGTTAGGTTGTTTTTCTCTTTTCTCTGCTTAAAGCAGCCCTTTTAACATTTCCTGCAATGCTGGCTTGGTGATAATGAATTCCTTTAGCTTATTCTTTTCTGGGAAGCTCTTTATCTCTCCTTCAATTTTAAATGATAACCTTGCTGGATAAAGCAATCTAGGTTGTAGGCCTTTGTTTTTCATCACTTTGAAGATCTCCTGCCACTCCCTTCTGGCCTGCAGAGTTTCTGTAGAAAAGCAGGCT
>NW_017732562.1:263836-285524 GCF_001890085.2 Hipposideros armiger
TGGTAATGCAGGTCTATTTTAGATGAGTGGAGTTATGAGGTGTGATTGGTAGTTTTTTTACAAAGTCAGTGTTATTTCTGCTCCTGCCTGTCCAGAGGCACTCTGATTTCTGTGCAGCCAGAGGACTGGATGTGCGTCTTCGGGTGCTCCTTCCACTGGGGCTGTTGGAGGGTGGGGAGTGGAGATTTCAGAGCTGCTGGTAGGCCTTCCTGTGGCTCAGCAGCCAAAGTTGTTCTGCTTCCCAAGCCGCCCAGGAGAGGTGGGGGCAGGGACAGCATGTTTAGTAGCTCCCACCTGCAGCCTCTTCTCATGTAAATTACTCAACCCCCAGGGAGTCGAAGCACCTTTGTTCTGACTTACTTACTCCTCTCTTCAGGAGTCAGCCTCAGGCTCTGGCAGGGAGGGGGCCAAGGTTTCTGAGGGAGGGTGGGGTGTGCACTTATCTATGCAGTTTATTTTTCCTGTCCGAGAGAAAAGGGGGAAAAAGAATGAGAAAAAAAATCGGAAAAAAACCCCTTCCAATGCTCCCGCAGAGCCCCTGATGCTCTCCAGGGGCACCCCCTGGCAAAGCAGCTCGTGTCTCCACAGCTGTGGGGTGCGGGCTGCATCTCCATGCTTCTTGCTTCCCTCTTCTCCTGCTCGCTGGTTTGAGATTTCTGCCTCAGAAACTGCGTGCCCTGGGGCTGCTGTCAGACTCCCGGTGGGGACGGTCAGCCCAGAGGCTGAGCCCGCCCTGGTGCTGTAAACCACTTCGCCTTGTCCTGGAGTCCCACAGCTCCGCAGCCGCGGGCACAGACGGACTGCGCCTCTGCTCACGCCCTCCTCTCTCCGTTCTGCCTGGCGCCTGGCCTGAGGGTTCTGCCTTAGCGCGGGCTGGAGGTGCAGGGAGCAGCGGGAACTCTCCCATCTGCTCTCTGAGGCCCGGAGCCTCAGCAGCCGCCATGCGGGCCTCGCCTCCCTCTTCCTCCACTCGCCCGGTCAGCCCACCTTTAAGTAGTTGGCGTGGGAGTCCCTTCGCTGCTCAGCGTGCTCCGTAGAGGTTTGTTTGCTGCGCTCCAGCTGCTCAAATTGCTGTGCTTTCCAGGGGAGAACTAGGGAGCTCTCCTCACCGCCGCCAATTTTTTTCTGTCTCTGTCAATATGTTTCTTATTTTCTTTCTGTTTATTATTCTCCCCATGCCTAACCAGTAAAACCACTTTAGATAATTTATGATAAAAATGTATTTATAAAATATTTGTATATCATACTATACTAATACCTGAATTAATACTGCTAATACTAAGTGTAAGACACTGCTGGCCATATAAAAAATAGAGAGGTGATTCTGGCGTGGGTTCTCTCCTTCCATTGCTTTCAAGCTCTACACAGGAGGGGAGAGGACATAAATACAGATTTCTTTGACAGAAGATGCTGATAAATGACATGAAACACAGAAAAGGTATTATAAGAAATCAGAAGAAAGAGATCTTTTCCAGCTAAGGGCTTAAGTTATATTTCTTGAACATACCTTTGGAGATGGAGGATAGGTATACTGTGGTGAAAAAATGTTTGACCGTTCTTTCCATGCATATTAATTGAACATCTACTGTGTGCTACTAGCATGGACAAAGAAACAGCAAAAATATATTAAGTGATTCTTGAATCACACTGAAATAATTCAGTCTAGCTGGCGCAATGGGTTGTGTGAAACAGTGGTAGGCAATAAGGGATAAAAACTGTGTATGTGTAAAATAGCATCACCGAGAAAAGGATAAGTTACTTATCGATTTACAGGGTATGTTTTCTTGGTAGTCACTGAATTAAAAGCTTCTTCTTGGTTAGAATATTGTCTTCTAAGATTATTGCCAAAAAAGATAATTGAAATGTTCAATCGAGTATAATTACTAATTACCTGTCTGTTCCTAATAGCTTATAAATGGGATAGATTTATTGATCATATGTATTCACTTTATGTTCAAGTGGTTTTAGTTAATGTTTATTCCATTTTTATTATTTCTTACTCTACAAATCTATCAAGACTTTGATTGGAGAGCATTAAATGAAGACTGTATTTCATAGGCTATCTGTTTGCCTGCTATAACAGAGAAATTCAAAATAATGGTGACATAGATAAGATAGAAGTTTATTTCTCTCTCATACAAAAGGAAGATAAATTGTCCCAGGCTGGTGTGGGAATGGACAGTCATCAGGGATCCAGGCTCCTTAAATCTTGTTGCTCTCACATCCTTATCACATGTTCTCCATCTAAAGTTAAAGATAACTGCTCCATTTACCCCCAACATAACAGGATTCCAGCCAGCACAGGGGGAAAGAGAAAGTTTGAAAGTATATTCTTTCCCTTTAAGGGAATGAACCAGGTATTGCAAATATTACTTCCACTTTCATTCCATTATTTAGAAATTAGTCATATAGCTGTCATCAGCTACTGCCACTAGGGAGACTGCAAAGTGGAATCTTTGGCTAAATGTCCATATGACCAGCTAAAATGTGGCATGTTGTTATTAAAACAAAAGTATGGATTGGATATTGGGCCATGGTTAGTAACTGCTTTCATAATTATCTGTTAAAATTATAAGCAAGTCATTTTATTGATGAAGACCTTTTGCTCCTTTATCTATCTGCTTAACTTACCACTATTATTTTTTTCCCTTATGGAGAAAACAAATGAAAATAACCACACAGAAATTTATCATTGGAATCCAAATTCAATGAAAAATTAGAGTTGATAAATAATAATGAGACAGTTATGCACACATAAAAGGTCATAGTTGCACCCCTGTTGAGATTGGAAAATGGAAGTAATAGATTTAGATGTTTAGATATTTAGAAAGTGCCTGCTTTAGGCAGGATTGGAGGAGACCTTAAGATTGGGGAGATCAAGTAGGGCTGCTGGGATAAAATCAGCAGTTTTTACACTCACTACAGCTTTTGTTTTAGACCAAAGAAACAATGTGTTTATGAACATATGTAGGTGTTCCAAATAAAGAAGAGAATTATATTATAAAAGAAAGAGCAATTCCTAGTAATGAAGAAGTTTGGGTTCTTAGTACTGTCTGTATATATTTAGTTGTGTTGGCCTGAACAAGATGTCTAACTGCCCAAGGTCTCTATTTCTTCGTCTTAAAATAAGGATGTCAAATTAGATTTATCAACAACGGAAAATACTCTTTGAAAATTTATTCTGTGCCATACAACATTCTAGACATGTAAATAAATGCTTCAAGGAGCTTATGTTCTCTTGGGTTGGGCCGGGGGAAGTTGGCACAGATTAGTAAACAGGCCATTGCAATACAGTCTGGTCAATGTAGCTATCAAGAGGAAGGTATCAGGTGCTTGGAGAACACACTTAGAAGGGGTTCCATATTCAGATTGGAACTATCAAATTTAATGAATGAGTAACACTGAACTATACATAATTTTATCAACAAAAACCAAGATTCGATACTGAATTAAAATTGACAATCAAACTAGAAGGGGCTGAAAATGTTCAATTGAGGCAAGATGGCCTAGAATGATACCATTTCTGCATAAAATATTTGTTAAAAATCAGTGTGTGCTGGGTACTCAACAAAGGTTGAAATGGACAAGGTTCCTGTTCTCAAAAAGCCGACAACATACAACATTGCCATATAGGATCCAGAATTTAGAAGGATTGTGTGATTTGGCATAAGCAGCCTGTCATATAATCTGGTCATGATTTATTGTGATACAAAAGTACCTCCTTACCGGGCAAAGGCCAGCATTGCCATTGTATTGGGAAAGGGATGGAAATAAGGAAAAGTGACTTGGAAAACTGTCATAATTTTTAAATCCATAAAATTTTTGTGAATACTCCTTTCTCTAAGGAAGTTAAAATTAGACTCCTTAGGTATGTAGACAATCAAATACCCTGAGATGCTTCTAAGGAAGGCTCTGTCTAAATGGACTTTACTCCGGACCCTATCAGCCAAGGCTATGGGAGATAGACCCTATTTGCTTTCTCTTCTTTTTTCTATTATATTCATTGTTAAAGTGCCTTAGATTTATCTTCAATTTTATTAACTAATGTACAGTTATTTTCTGTATTAAATTAGAAAAAATAAACAATAAGATTAAGAAAAATAAAATCATGTAAAATTTCATCAGCAATTCCATCATCCAATGATAATAGTATTTTGTATATACTCAGAATTTTTCTAAACATTACATATGATTAATTACACTTAGAGGCTATTCTTCTGGCTTTTACCTATTTTTAATAAAATATTTTATATTATAAGAATTTCCATAATACCTTTTAATTTTAGCTCTGATATGGCAAATATAACAATGCAAACAGAATCTCTCACATTTGCTTGACAACAGTTACAAAACTGGAAATCAAAAATCCTAGAACTTTTCTTTCAACTTTTTTTGGTAAAATATTTCAAAGTAACAGAAAAGTTGCAAGAATAATACACAGATCTCCTATACTTGTTACCCTAAAATTACCAAGTTTAATATATTGATACATTTGTTTTATCATTCTCTCCTCTTCTTCCATGTGTGAATACATATAACATGTGTGTATTATACATGTTAAAGGTTAAAACATAAAGGGAGAAGCAAACAGTGAGACTAGAGAGATATTCTGAGTCGGTGCCAAAGGGTTTAGAATGTGAACTTAATTCTGAGGGCAATGGAGATCACTGGAGTATTTTAGTCAAGGCCATAATTTTTGTTTCTTAGAAAGATAATGTCTTAAGGGTAATTTAGTGAATTGATCTGGTTGAGAGCACCAAAAAGGGGGTGAGATTTCCGTTAAATTTATTGTGATCTAGACTGTAGTGAAAGTGGGGAATGAAAAGGTGGAATACATTGAAAGAAATGCAGTAGAATATCTAGAAAACTTGGCGATTTGATGTAAAGAATGAAGACTAGGGAGGGTCAGTGTAACAGTTATTATTCTGTTGTGTGCACTGAATGTCAGGTGGTGTAATCCACTAAGATTAGGAACAGAAGAGGAAGCAGCTCTGTAGATGGAGGAAGTGTCTGGATACTATTTTGGGCATAGTACATTTGAGATGTCTGTGGAGCTGTCCTCCAGGACTCCACATGGAGAGAGATTTGTGTCAGAGATACAGATTAGGCATTATCAACTCACAGACAGTCATTGAAAACATGGGCTGGGGGAGATCCCTGGGAGAGTGATAATTAGGGAGCAAAGTAGGACTGTCTAGTAAGTATATTGATGGCCCCATTGAGACTGGAGAGCCATAAATTCATAGACACCAACATGTTGATAGGGTGACTTCCAGCAGCATGTTATAGCTCAGGCATATGAAAGGTGAAGCAGGCAGTTCATTTGAACCAGGTGAGTGTGAGTGTTAGAGAGAGCAATAAAGGAAGAACGCTGAAACTATCCGCAAATGAGCAATTGAAATGATAGATGACCAACTTTAAGCTGCATATTGAAGGACATAAACCTAAATGGAGGTTGAAAGATGAGTGTCAGGCCTGGAATTCTCTATAGGTCAAACAATAGATTCAGTAGCTGTATCTGACTAAAAAGAAAGGAGTTATATAAAGGAACTAGAAACCAGAGATAGTAATATTTCTGTTTCAGAGTTTCTTGAGTATACTTTTTTTTTTTAAGCTGAGCCATCCTGCCACCTGTTGGCAGCTCAGCGGCTGCTCAGCTGGGGCCGGGACTCAAACCGCTGTTGCTTAGAGCTCAAACTCTTGAGTGAGCTCTTAACCAACTGAGCCACTCGGCCAGCCCAGAGTATACTCTTGAATGATGACCAGGTCGAGGACAGCTGACAGACAGTAGCTAAGGTAGCATGATGTTGGAAGTCCTTGAGGTTAAGGTGATTGAGTAGGTAAGGCAATCAAGTCTTAAATATTTTGTCCTCGTGGGTAATGTAAACATCTAAATGATAACACGTCTTGGAATAAAAAGTAAATCTATAGATAAATTACCAAAGACTTCAGCGAATGATGGAAATGAGAGGAGATAGAGAATGGCGTTACAGAAAGGAGGAAGAGTAAGTATGTAAAGTAGTCATAGGAAGAGGAGAGGATGCTGGTCTGCACTTCAGTGTGGTCTTATTAACTGTAGGGTGATGAGATGCTTCCACCTGAGGGGCTTCAAGGTAGAGTCAGATTCATTAAAGCTGGACAATGATCCCAACAAAGATGACAACACCATTGGAGAAGACCTCCCTGGGAAATAGGGTTTCCAGGAAGCAAAACTTGGTGTGGGAAGGAGGAAACAATGAAAGGCAGAGCATTATTAGGCTAAGAGTAAAGGAGGATTATGTTTTAATTTAATATCAGTGATGAAGTAAGGTCCATAAGGATTTTTTGCACTTTTCTCATCAAACATTTTATGACCAGAGGCAAAAATAATAATTTTATAACGTCAAAAAAGAGATAATAGGGGCGATCGGTTAGCGCAATTGGTTGGAGTGCAGTGCTCATGACACGAAGATGGCCGGTTCAATCCCCATGCCCTACATAGCTAGATTATAACAACTACGACTTGGAGCTGATGGGTCCTGGAAAAACACACTGTTCCCCAATAAAAAAAATTTTAAAAAAATTTTAAAAACTTTATAAAAAAAAGAAAAGTGAGATTACTGAACACTTAAATAAAATAATCAAATTTAAAATACTTATTTGTGTTTCTGTGCTCAGCCAATGTAGATAGGAAGAGAAAGAGAAGGTCTAGAACTCCCTGTCCCATACAGAAGCCACTAGTCATATATATCTGTTCGGATTTAAATTCTAATTAATTAACATTAAAATTAAATTCCTCATAGCATTAGTCTCATGTCAAGTATTCAATAGCCACATCTGACTAGTGACTGCCATATTAGAGCGCACATATAAGACATTTCTGTCATTGCAGAACGTGCTGTCGAACAGTGTTGCTCTAGAAGGAGCATGCTGAGTTGGGGTGAGGATTCCTGGACACGTCAGTGTTCTAGTGGAAGGAAGGCCGTGGAGTTTCTCATCTCTTACTTCCAAGTTTCTTTTCTGTTTTGTTAGAATGAAGTGAATATTGGACTTGAAGTCGTAAGACTTCAATTAAGTTTATATGTACCATGAGTATGTCACTTACAGACTTTACCTTTCTAAATTGGGTACAATAATATCTCACAATGGCCATAAGGATTGAATTTTAAATATTATATACAATTACTTATTAGCAAACACAACACTATTTAAACATTAGGAATAATACTAGTAATGTCAGGGAAATAAGCTTAATAGGATTCCAGTAATCCTCTTTTCCAACCCATCAAATCCAAGACACCTCTCAAATCCCTAAAGGAAAAAAAATTCTGACTTGTTTATTGGTTTATGAAATGTCTTTACCACTCTCCCCCTAATAAAACTATCACTTTCCTACCCAAATTAAATATCAAAAGCTTTAAAGTATAAGTGAATGGCAGATGTAACATTTAAACATAAATGAGGGCCGGCCGAGTGGCTCAGTTGGTTAAGAGCTAGTTCAAGAGCGTGGGCTCTGAGCAACAGGGTCACTTGTTCGATTCCCAGCCCGAGTAGGAGCTGCCAACAGGTGGCAGGATGGCTCAGCTAAAAAAATAAATAAATAAATAAATAAACATAAATGAATTTCAATGTATTCAATCAAGAAATGTAAATAAGTGGTTTTATTTTTTGCCTTCTATCAGGAACTAGCAGAAAGAGCTGTAGAATATGAGTGAAGGGAGGACAAGAAAGACAAGATCTGGTTAATGCCTGGAGAAGGCAAACTTCAGATGCCACAATTTTGTTTAAACTAAGGTATACTTACCTACACCTAAACAAAGACAAATAAAAGCTGTATACGTTTTTATCAGAAACCTGTGCATTTGAGCAGATAAACTTTATGGTTTATGAACATTGAAAAAGATGGTAGGCTGATTTTAAGGAAATGTTTATTGAGGTAATATTGTACTTATTAAGGCAGTATTGCTACTTAGCATCTCCTGTAGAGAGTTATTCAACTCTCAAGTATGGAGACACAGTGAGAAGATCAAATATAACTGAGACTAAGAAAATCAGCTCATAAAACAGCACAGAAAAGACATGTAAGGAAACATGACATGGTATAAAATATCGTGGATTCACACAAACGTGCTCAACTAATCTTCAACAAAAGCATAACAGCAATTCAAGGAAGAAAGATAGCCTTAGAGAAGGAGCAATTGGTACTGGGGCAATTGGACTTCCATATGCCAAGTGCGAATTTCTTTGAGTAACTATTCAAGTTGCTGGAGCAACTTGGGCAAATGCAAAAGACAAACAAACAAACAAAAAACCTCAGCCTAAACTTTACGACTTATGAATTAGCTCAACATGGAACATAGACTTAAACACAAAACCTAACACTAAAATTTTTAGAAAAAAATGGGAGAAAATCTTGGAGATCTAAGGCTAGGCAATGAGTTCTTAGATTTGATGCCAAAAATATGATTTATAAAAGGAAATCTGATGAATTGGACTACATCAAAATTAAAAACTTTTGCTCTGCAGAAGACTGTATTAAGGGGATAAAATGATAAGTTACTGACTGGGAGAAAATATTTACAAACTACATATCCAACAAAGAACTAGTATCTAGAAAATATAAAGAACCCTGAAAACTCAACAGATAAAAGCAAAACAACCCAATTAGAAACTGGGCAAAAGACACAAAGAAACATTTTACTAAAGAGAATATATGAATGGCAAATAGGCATATGAAAAGATGTTCAGCATCATTAGCTGTTAGAGAAGTACAAATTAAAACCACAATGAGATATCACCACATGCTTATCAAAATGGCTCAAATTAAAAATAGTGATACCAATTGCTAACAAGAATGTGGAGAAACTGGTTCACTAATATATGGCTGGTGGGAATGTAAAATGGTAGAGACACTCTGGAAAACAGCGTGGCAGTGCCTTATAAAACTACACATGCCACTACCATACAACCTAGCAATTTCAATCTTGAGCATTTATACTAGAGAAATGAAAACTTATGTTCACATAAAATCTTGTACCTGAACGTTCCTGGGAGCTTTATTTGGAATAACCAAAAACCAGAATCAGCCCAGATAGTCTTCAACAGGTGAATGGGAAAAACTATGATAAATACAATGTATAATGAGCAAAACAATGGCCCCTCAAAATTGTCCACATCCTAATCCCCATAATCTGTGAATATGTTAGGTCACGTGGCAAAGGTTAATGAAGATTGCAGGTGGAATTAAGGTTGTTATCAGCTGACCTTGAGATGGGGAGACTATCCTGGATTTTCTGGGTGGGCCCAATTTAATCCAAATTGTCCTCAGAAATGGAAAAGGAAGGTGAAGAGCTTGCTGGACTTACGCAATGTCAGAAAAAACCAGCCTGTTCTTGCTGGTTTTGAAGATAGATGTAGAGGACTGTGAACCATGAGTGTAGGCCACCTCTGCAAGCTGGAAAACTCAAGGAAATGGATTCTCCCCTAGAACCACCACAAACTACCAGTCTTGCCAACACCTGAACTTTCACTCAGTGACATCTGTACAAAACTTCTGATCTACAGAACCATAGATAATACATTTGTGTTGGTTTAAGCCACTAAGTTTGTGGTAATTTGTTACAGCAGTGATAGAAAACTAACACATGCACCATGAATGGAATAGAAGAATGAATTATTGATAAATGCAACAGCTTGGATAAATCTCCAGAAAATGATACTGAGTGAAGAAACAAGCCACAAAATGTTACATATTGTTTGATTTCATTTAGGTAACATTTTTGATAGCACATTTTAGAAAAGGAGGACAGATTTAGTAGTTGCCAAGAGTGCAGAATGATAGTGAGAGGAGACATGGAAGGAAAGTGGGTGTTATTATGAAAGATCAACATAATGTATTTGTAGTGATGGAATTATTCAGTATCTTGACTGTAGTGGTGTATATAAGAACCTATACAAGTGTTAAAATTGTGTAGAACTTAATACACATGCACAAATAAGTGCACGGGAAATGGCAAATATGAGTAAGATTGGTAGATCAGTAAACGTCAAAATTCTGATTGAGATATTACACTATATTTTGCAAAATGTTCTCATTGGGTAAACCAGGGTGACATGTACAAAAGATCTCTCAGTATTATTTTTACAACTGCATGTGAATACAGTTATCTCAATAAAATTTTTATTAAAAATATTGTAGAAAATTGTTATTTTTGCTGCTTGATACAGCCATGACTAAACAGTTCATAGCAGGTATACCTAGAAGGCAGGAAACTATCTAATTACTTCTGTACGCTAACACCCTCATCATCATGTGACATTAATGCTTTTTATTAATGGTAATGTGTCTCAATGTACCATAGAGCAGGGAAAGTTAACCTATTTCTGTGAATTCAGGGTTCCTTATTTCACCTGGAAATTATATTCAATAGTATATGTGTATGTGTGTGCATCTTTCAAAAGAGTCTATGATGTTTCAAAGAATTCCACTGCCCCCCTAAAAAAAAATCAAAATTGATTGCCTTAGAACTTTGTAATTCTATAATTTAGAAACAAAGTCCTTAAAAGCACACTAAGTATGAACTTTAATAATACATTTTTGAGCTATATAAATAATGCTACACAAAACTGTATCATTTGCTTTATTTTTTTTATGATAGTTGACATTCAATATTATTTTATATTAGTTTCAGGTGTACAGACTAGTGTTTAGACATTTATATTAAATTTATATCTCTTTATCATAGTCTAGCACCCACCTGGCACTATACACAGTTATTACAATGTTATTGATTATATTCCCTATGCTGTATTGTACATCCCCATGACTACCAATTTGTGCTTCTTAATCCCTTCACCTTTTCCACTCAGCTCTCCAACCCCCTCCCATCTAGCAATCATCAGTTTTTTCTTTGTATCTATGAGTCTACCTTATGATCTAGCAATTTCACTTCTGGGTATTTATCCAAAGAAATCCAAAATAGGAATTTGAAAAGATATATGCACCCTGATGTTCACTGAAGCACTATTTACAATAGCCAAGATATAGAAGCAACCTAAATGCCCATCAATAGACAATTAGATGAAGAAGGTGTGATATATATATATATATATATATATATATATATATATATATATATACACACAATGGAATATAACTCAGCCATAAAAAGAATGAAATCTTACCATTTACAACATTGATGGACCTAGAGAATATTATGCTAAGTGAAATAAGTCAGACTGAGAAAGACAAATACCATATGATCTCACTTCTATGTGGAATCTAAAGAACAAAATAAACAAAACATCAAATTGCATTTTTTTTTTTTAATGTGAGAAGGCGTGTACAGTTTTTAGTAGAATGGGCTCTGGAATCATACCTCTAAGTTTCAAATCCCTGATCTTCCATGTACTAGGTGTGTGATCTTTGACAAAGTTATTATCCCTTTTAAGCCTCAGTTTTCTGATATGAAAAATGAGGAAGATAATACTGCCTATTTTATAGTTTATTGTGAATCTTACATGAAATAATGTATATAAATTATTTAGCATAGTGCCTAACACATTGTAAGAACTCAATAAATATTAGGTCTTGTTAGCATTATTATTATGGTTAAAATGCAAAGAACTGAAGGTTCTGGTTCTTCTTTCTTTTTTTTATAAAGATTTTATTGGGGAATTGGGGGAGGAGAACAGCGCTGGGGAATCAGAGAAGGGGAACAGACAAGTTGCTGTCCTTTTGTTCTTCAGCCTAGTTGTGTAGGACTTTGCTTCACTGGCCTATGTTGGTGCCATCATTGTGCTCTTCCCGAGTGAGGCAGCCACTCATAGGCCATTGGACGGCCACTCACAGCGGCTCATGGCAGCTCACAAAAGCACACGCCAGCTGCCGGCCAGCTCCACTGCAGCCTACTCCGATGCGGGCGACTCACGGCAGCCCAGCTCCTGATTGAGCTGTTGTTCACCATCTTAGCTGTAGAGGGCACAGCGTCACTGGCCCTCATGTGGGATCTGAACCAGGGTCCTGCTGCTCATAGCTGGTGTCCCAAGCCAACTCCTAACCAACACGCCACTCAGCCGGCCCACAGTTCTGGTTATTCTTTTCAAAGGAACTTTTCAAAATAACAGAATAAAGGGTGAATAATTTAGTGAAAGGAACACTGGCGTTAGACTTGCTCTGCCATTGGCTCACTGAGTAAGGCTGTACAAATCACACTCTGTCTAATCCTCAATCCATAAAATAAAAGGAATAAAACTGTAATTTAGAGTGATTCTATGTCTGCATCGGTTATCCAGATGCATTAATTCACTCAACAAGAACTTATGGGAAATCCCTTAAGCTCTTAAATTGAGTTCCCCAGAAGCAAACC
Organism: Hipposideros armiger; assembly: GCF_001890085.2. Classification (NCBI taxonomy): domain Eukaryota; kingdom Metazoa; phylum Chordata; class Mammalia; order Chiroptera; family Hipposideridae; genus Hipposideros; species Hipposideros armiger. The sequence continues at coordinate 276,184 of NW_017732562.1, forward strand.
CTGAGCAGGGGATTCATGAGAAAGGGTTTATTCCAGAGTACCCAGGAAAAATCTGGGTGTGGGTTGAGGAAGTGGGACAAAGAAGAGAAGCTCAAGTGCAGACCCACAAAGGGTGTTCTAGAGTCAATTCTGCAGAAAGCACAAGAGATGATGTAAATCATCCCCAGCATCATCTCCACCAGGGGCCAGGGAACCAGAGTGTTTATCCCCCATACCAAGTGGTCATTTTTAAAATTATTATTATTATTATTATTATTATTATTATTATTATTATTATTATTATTATTTAGCTGAGCCATCCTGCCACCTGTTGGCAGCTCAGTGGCTGCTCAGCTCGGGCTGGAACTCGAACCGCTCTTGTTCAGAGGTCGCACCCTTGAGCCACTCAGCCAGCCCCCAGGTGGTCATTATATAATGCAGCCCACACTCATGTAAATTCCCAGGCAGTGCTGCTCTGTGCATGAGCCAGCAATGCAAATTCTGACTGCCTAAGGGCAGCCCTTTAGCAAAAAGATGTAAGTGTTGGCTTTTAGAGGAGTGAAAGCACACAGGGAGCTGATGCACCTGAAATTTAAAAAGAGATCCAAGGAGACATGGACAAAGTATTGACAGCTTCTGCAAGGTAGAGCTTTTCTCTCTCAATGGCATTTATAATGCGGTGGGGGAAAGTGACAAGTAGCCACAGAGTTACAAGGAGATAGAGCCACACAGCGTGCTGCAGAACACAGAGGAGATGGCCTTAATTCAGCCTTGGGTGGCAGGGAGCGGTTTAGGGGGGTACTTTCAGGAGAAAACGAAGGAAGAAAAGGAATTATCCAAGCAAAATAGGAAGGTGGTAAGAGGTGAGCATGGTCCAACCAACTAAAGAGAACATGACATCTGAGAAATTAAAATCAGCTCTTTGTACAGGACCCCCTTGCGCCCCCCACACCCCCCGCGCCCCTTATCCACAGAAGATATGTCCCAAGACCCCCAGTTGGGTGCCTGACACTGTGGATAGCACTGAACCCTATTTATACTATGTCTTTTCTTATACATACACACCTGTGATAAAGTTTAATTTATAAATTAGGCACAGTGAGAGATTAATAGCAATAACTAATAATAAAATAGAACAATTATAACAATATACTGTAATAATAATAGTTATACGAATGTGGTTTCTCTCAAAATATATTGCTGTACTGTATGTATAGCATGGAAATGCTGGACACAGGGATGAGTCATGTTCCGAGCAGAATGGTGCTGGACAGTGAAGATTTCATCATGATACCCAGCTAAGGTCCAGCTGCCTGCCACTTGAAAAATTAAAAATCGAGAGACAAGTTTGGTGGAAACAAAAACAGATTTATATAGAAAGCTGGCATTCTGGGAGGATGGTGGGCTCCCGTCCAAAGTCCATCTCCCTGTTCCTAGAATGGGCAGAAGGTTTTATAGGTACAGTAAGAAGAGGAGCAAAGGAAAGGGGGAGTCAGTCAGGCAGGTGCGAGGGTTGACATCGCTTCCTGGGGTCTGGTCTGTTTTAAGATGTTATCTCCGGATTCCAACTCAGACTTGGCCATGGCAGCCTGGGCCTTTATGTCACCAGTAAAAACTGCAAGGGAGTTGCAAATTGAATTCTGGTGTCTGGGTGCCTGAGGATTAACAAATTGCTCTTTTCAGGTTAGGATTCTGTTTATTAAATGATTAACAAAGTATGTGTAGCCTTGAGAAAAGGAACAAAACACAGTTTTTAAGTCAATCAGGGAAGGGGAAACAGAAAACAGCTGAATATCAGGAGGGATCTAACTGCAAACAAGCTAAATCTAACTACAAATGGCTAGATAACGAGCTATGTTGTGAGTCAAACTGCAAAGGCACTAAGTCTAACTGGGTTACTGATTTCCGAATTTCACCCTTACAATCACGCTATTCAGAATGGTGCACAATTTAATACTTATGAATTGTTTATTTCTGGAATTTTCAATTTAGTATTTTTGGACCGTGGTTAACCATGGATGACTGAAAAATTATGGGAAATGAAACTGCATATAAGGGGGGACTGCTGTAACCGAGTTGAAGGAGAGAGAATCGCTGAAGATGAGACTGGGGGGTGACAGGCAGCTGAATCGTGAAGTGAGTCACAGGAGTTCATCTGTAGGGTCTTAGGGTCACACATAGTTTGAGAAAACAATCAGCTAAGAAAGGGACCCACATTTCTTTTTGGTTTTTTTTTTTGAAAGATTTTTATTGGGGAATTGGGGGGATGGGAACAGTGCTGGGGAACTGGGGGAAGGGGAACATACAAGTTGCTGTCATTTTTGTTCTTCAATCTAGTTGTGGAGGATGTTGCTTCACTGGCCAAGTTGGCACCGTCATTGCGCTCTTCCCTGGTGAGGCAGATCAGTCGCCGGCTTCTGGATGGCCGCTCACTGCGGCTGCTGGCTGCTCACGCTGGCTGCTGGCTACACACGGTAGCCCATGGCAACCCACTGCCAAGGGGGCTGCAGCCTACGCCGTAGCCGGCGACTCACAGCAGCCCAGCTCCAGGTTGAGCTGTTGTTCAGCATCTTAGCTGTGGAGGGCAGTGTCACTGGCCCTCATATGTGGGATCCGAACCGGGGCCCTCTGGCATCCCAAGCGAGTTCTTAACCATCGCGCCACTCGGCCGGCCCGGGACCCACATTTCTTAATTTACAATGAGTTGATAGCCTGTAGACTGGATCCTATTTTCCTGTTAACATCCATGAATTACAGAGTAAGGCATCACTGGGGACATAGGATCATTTTTAAAGAATTTAAGTTAGGTAGGTTTAAAATTCTTTTTATATCCTTTGCATACTGGAAGGCAAAAGAAAATTTATATACAGCCTAAAACAACTAAAATGTCCCTCTAATTTAACTGAAAAAACCAAAAACCAAAAAAACCTAAGCATAAGAAGAGCTTCCATGGTGATTATGTTAATAATGTTATGGATTTTCCTCATTTTGTGGTCCAGAGTACTCTACCATCTACTGAATTAAATCTGTAGATTCTCATTTAGATTTGCTCTGAAACAGCCTGTTCTAGCACAATTTAATTTCATGGTCAAATGAGGATAATTATTCCAAAAAGCTTTTAGCTGTCAGCTTCTTGTGATTTTTAGTTGCAAATGTAGCCACTTCCAAACCTGTTCTGTGGTTTTTAGGTGTGAATACAATAAAGATTTCGCCTGTGTCCACTCTAAGGTTTTGTTTTGTTTTGTTTGACATGAAAAATTAGAGATTTCTATCTGAAAATAGGAAACCAATTTTGGGTATTCCTATTGATACAGATTATTAAACTATTTCCTCAAGTTAGTTATGGGCAATACCAATGAGTCATACCTTTGTCAACCTACAATAAAACCTTTGTCTTTTTCAAGGTTTATTACATGAAACTTATAAGTAATAAACTTGATGTTTGTTTCATTTATTTATATGATCAATAACAACAGCATTATAACTGCTTCGCATATTTAACAAGTTAATGAAAACCCCCAAATCATGATTATATCTGGTACCTCAGAGCTCTCTATTCTAGGATCACAGTTTTACACTTTTGGTGGAACTTGAACAATAAATCTTCAAATAGTCAAAACTTCCACAGGTTAGTGTATGATCATTAGAATTTAATGTAGATACCAATATTCCTTCTGTTTGGACGTTGGTAGAACAATAGCCCATCATCATTGTAATTAATGCCCATCAAAATCTTGTTTAGAAGTATTCTCTTTTCATAAATTTCATGAGTATCTTTATTTATAATGAAGGTTTTTTTTTTCTGTTTTGTAATTAATTTAAATCTTTCTGATAAAACTCTAATCACGGGCCGGCTGAGTGGCGTGTTGGTTAAGAGTTGGCTTGGGATACCAACTTTGAGCAGCAGGGCCCTGATTCCGATCCCACATTAGGGCCAGTGACGCTGCGCCCTCTACAGCTAAGATGGTGAACAACAGCTCGGCCTGGAGCTGGGCTGCTGAGTCACCCCCGGTGACGGCGTAGGCTGCAGTGGCGCTGGCCAGCAGCTGGCGTGCACTTTTGTGAGCGGCCATTCAATGGGCAGCGAGCGACTGCCTCAGCCAGGAAGAGCGCAATAATAATACCAACATGGGCCAGTGACGCGACGTCTTCCACAACTAGCCTGAAGAACAAAAGGACAGCAACTTGTCTGTTCCCCTTTCCCGATACCCAACACCATTCTCCTCTCCCGATTCCCCAACAAAAATCTTTAAAAAAAAACCCCAAAACTCTAATCACTAGAATCCAAAAGCCAGCTGTAATCTAAGACCCCTCCTATTAGCGTCAATTAATAGGTGGGATAAATACAAGGAAAAAGACACAAGACCCAGATTGTTGTGGTTGTTAGATGGGAATCTTTTAGTCTTGTCCCTTAGGATAGTTTTGCATTTAGATTCTTTAAACAAGACAGAGCATTTGATTAGTTTTTCTTAAAGAACTTCACATGACACAGTTGTTTGGTTACATTATTCTCCTTTCTTTCTCTGGGTTTATAGCATTTTAATTGCTGTTTTAATCTCGTGCTTTATATAAAGCATACATAATTCCCTTGGTGGATAGAATCCATGGAAGTAAAAAGTGTTATTATTATGCATTTCCCAGTCTGTTAGTGCTGTGATAGATTCCCTAATTCACTCTTCAAAATAAAATCACTATATACATTGTGTTCTTTTTACAACATTGCTATCATGAGTAGGAGGAATATTTTAGGGTAGGATAAACAGTAATTGGCAAGGAGCTATAACATTGATTTGTACAAGCTTAGCACCCAACCCATTTTGAGGATGCTATTAAGAGTAATGGGTGAAATGAAGGGAGTGTTAATTTGCTAAAATTTACTTTGGAAAAAGATCAAAGTGGCATTAAGGCTTTGGAAGCAGTACCCTTGTCAATTTGCTGAACACTCTGGGTCCAGTAGAAACAAGTGCACGAGCTACATAGCAGCAGCATGGTGTTTGGGCAGGAAAAAAGCCCAAGATGCTGAGAGAGAGCAGGGTGTTATTGAAGCCACTAAATGAATGGGGTGTCTACTTACTCAATCTGGTCAATACCCCATAAGCCAGCTGACATAAAAGCAATATGAGAGCGAATTCCATACTCATCGATGCCTTTCCTCTACAGAAAGGAAAATGTACTGAATATTAAAAGTAACTTCAAGGTTGCTGTGTCCACCTGCTGCCTCTACTGATTTGACTAGGGAAGGATCGCCAGTTAGATCTTCTGATCCTTGGGGCTCCTGATTGCAAATGGCATTCCTCTGGGAAACAAACCAATGCGGAATGACTACTTAGAATAGAAGTGAGGTGTTTTGCTCAGTTTTTCTCCAGAGTTATGAGTAATTCTGATCTAGTCATTTAAACCCTGGATGCCTTCAGTTTTCTATCTTTCCAATGAATAGACTAATCATTGTCAGTGAGAGTCACCAAAATCGATGTTAACTTATGATATATAGGTGAGTTCCAAATGTGGTCAGTCCTTCCATAAATGAACCCAAGGGGGAGCAGCAGCAGTAGTGCTTATAATTTCAGGGTTCAGTCAACGCCAGATGGAAATTCCATCCTTTGGTTAAAATTCTTCTAAGACCTTGGCAGACCCGTGAACTTGGCAGACACAATTATTATAGCAATTAAAATTTTTAAATGTGAGTCAAATTAAGGGTCAAACTTGTGCAAAAAGTTGGCAGACAAATACCCTGAATTTAGGTCAGGGATGTTATTCCCCGTACCAGAGGTAATTCAATTGCATCCCAGCCGCAGGCCTGGAGGTTCTGACCCCAGGAGACCTGGTAGTTGTAATAGGTCTTCTTTGGGCTAAAGATATCCTGGCACACCCTTCCTGCCCCAGCCTGCATCTCTGGGGCACTGACCTTGAATAACAGCAGGCAAGTACCATTTGTTCTGATGTTCAACTCCTTGGGAAATTGCCATGCTGACACAAAATGACTTTGATGGACAAATTTTCCTTTGCTGCATTTTTTTACCAAAAGATAGCTGGAGGATTGTTTAGTATTTCTGATCAGATCTTGAAGTGCAAATGTTTTCTTTTAAAGAGTAGAATTTTTTTACCATAATATTTTCTTTTTAGCATTAAGTATTCTGCCTTTAAAGAACTAATATTATTATTGTTATTGTTATTATTTAGGTACTGTGATCATGATAATAATTCAAATATAGTTGAATCTCTCCACATCAATCTGTTAAAGAAAGATATTTTTATATGACATCAAATATGCAGCCAGGGTGGTATTTATGAAGTGATATTGAGGTAGAATTAAAAATAAAATAATTTCAATTTCCATTTTTTCTATTAAGAATTTCAAAGTAAATTTGCCCTCATTTTGTTCATGATTAGAGAAGAAAATATAGACTTTTGCAAAGTTTGCCTTTTCTGTTATCCTCATTTTCCTACTCTTCCTCCCCCCACAAAAAAGAGAGAGAGAGAGAGAGAGAGCGCGCACAATGGTAACAATCTGGGAGCCAAAGTCCAGGACCTAATCCCCTCTGCCCTTCCCTACCTGTTGGGAGAGTCATCTAATATTCTGAACCTCAGTTTTCCCATCCACAAAATGGTGAGAATAAACTAGATCAAGAGGGGAAGGCAGTTTCATCCCCAATGCCAGCTTAGTGTGGAGAAGACTCTGAGGTCCAAGAGGTCCACATGGGAGGAGTGTCCCGATGGACCATCAATGTTGACTACAGGGATGGAAGAAGAGAGAGAGCAAAAATGCCATGCATTTGCCATTGCTGAACTAGGTATATATAGCGTCATTTTCATTACTAGTAATCTTTAAGACTAAAAATGAATTTCCTGAGTGTTCTAGTGAAAGAATAATTCCAGATTAGATCAATATGATAACTTAACTTTATATCTGAGTGCAATGGGACGGGGAGACCTATTTTAAACGACAGGTTCTAATTTCATTAGCAATTGGCTTTAGCATTCATTCATGGACCAGCTGTCATGTACCCAGCACTGTGCTGAGCTCCAAGGACACAGAATCAAGTAAGCCAGGTGCTAAATGTCAAGAATTTACAGTCCAATGGCTCTGGTGGAATTTTTGGAAATGCAATAAATTATTGAGTTCCCTGTCCAGCTTTGGTCAGTGTCAGCAAGGAGCATTTTCTGGGAAATGTTGTAGAATAAATACACACAGCTTTGCAAAAACAACTAACCAACTCTCTGAAAGAGACCTTCTGGACTGGTCTGCTGCTGGTGACCACACCCTTGAGCTGTGCCATTCCCAGGGAGGACTGGAGCCCATTCAAGTAGAAATAAATGTTTATTCTAGAAAACCACCTCATTATGCCTTTTAGTCCAGAAAATCCCCAAGATGTGTTTAACCAACATCCTATGAAAAGGAGAAAGAGGCTATCTATGATTTAAAGAAATACTAATTTAAAGAAACACTAGAGTTTTTAGTGCACTTTCTATATGTTTAATGCTATTCACTGAGTAAAAGCCTTAACACAGGAACACTAGAGCATCTCTCTGAAAATCCTAAAAATTGGATGGACCCTCATGGCTTAGTGTGATTTGAACTAAAGGCATGAATTCATTGATGAACTGCTATCCTGGGATCTTAGACCTTGGCTCCTGGCTACATGAAGCCAAACAATCAGCTAGAAAGTATAGAATTCATTCAAACTTATTTGAATTAATGGAGTCTGTAAAACATAAGGATCTGACTGATTTCAGATGAACCATTTTATGAGGTCCCCCTCCAAAATAACAATGATATCTCATGCTAATATTTTACAATTTCTAAGGCATATTCACATGCACTTTCTCTTATTTTTGTACATGTGTTGAGGGAATTTGCCCACCCAAACACCAGACTGTCCCTGTCCTTACTCTTGTGACCAGCAGCACCAAATCTCAGGCTGTGAAGATGGGATCAGTCTTATGCAGTCTCCGGCCTCACGCAGTCCATCCCACACTGCTCAGCCCACAATTCCTGATAAGCGGTCTTGCTGGGGACACAACACATACCTTTGATTCAGGATTAAAGTTGTGACTTGTCTAGATAAAACTTTTTCAAAGTTGATTATGGCTCAAGTCTATTTAAAACTGAAACTCTGCTAAGGAATTTTATCATTCATAGATGAACTTGAGAAAGAAAATCACATTGATTTTAGCTTAGAAAGATGGTCTACAAAATTCATCTGTTCTGTGTTGCTGCTAACCCAGTTTAATATCCCATTCCTTTCTCTTTCCTTTTGTCCCTTCCTCTAGTTCTGTTCCACCTCATCCTTGTATGGCAGCTAACCTGTCTGAATACCCAGTTTCTCTTTCATTGCTTTATTTTGTTCTTCGGACCTGCTCTACTCCACCCATTCTCTACCTCAAGCCCCAAGTGTGTTCGATATGACTCAGAGGCACAGTGGTTTGGACAAAATTAAAAGACTGGAAGCATAAAGGATTTCTTATACTCTTTGTAGCTAATGAATTTCTCTGGTGCAAATTCAATATTAAGTGCAGATTGCAGCTAAAATTGTTCTTAAGGGAATAACAGAAGGATATCGGATCTTAAGGGGACTGCTAATTGAAAGGAAGAGCTGACTGGGAAGCTTTTAATAAACATTTACTTCTGTGGCTTAAAAAATAAGGCTGCTAGAGGGGTGGGGGAGAGTGTAGCCTTTGTTAAAAATAACCTGAGATAGATTAAGTATACTTACAATAGTTAAGGACCTCTCTTGTTTTTCTGATACGTGAAAGGCACACACTCAATTAAATCTGTAACCATACCTTCCATGAAATGATTGTTTCAGGAAGAGTTGACTTAGTGGTGGCCTATGCTCTGTGCATAACTCAGAGCTCTCCAGCATTTTGTTTGTTTAGATCACCCATTTATTACATTACAATTTTTTCAAGTTTAAGAATCACTTACATTCTATTCTTACATCACTTTTCATTTTTCTTCTCCTTTTCATGTCCTTCTTTTCTAGGCCATTTTCCCATAAGACAAACTGTCCTTGACATTTCTGACACTGAGCCAGTCCTGCAAAGAGCTCAGAACAATAAACATCTGATTTACTAGAAATGCTGTATTTTGTCAACAAGCCTTGACATAACTGCGCAAAGAGAGAAGGATCTCCACATATGTGAAAATGTCTAAATAACACACTAGGCAGAGTATCTGCAGGAAACTCTAGAGACCTGAATTCCAGTCCTGGGCGCCTCGCTCTCACTCACCGGTCCTTAGTTTCTTCATATGCAAAGTATGAACTTTCTAAGATCACCCTTAGAAAAATACATGTGACCTTGTTGTGTCCGATTTTTTTACCCTAAAACAGTTATTGTTCCTATATTATGCAGAACAGACT
>NW_017732562.1:285684-288163 GCF_001890085.2 Hipposideros armiger
ATATGAAGACACCTGTTCTGGAAAGTTATAAACTAAGAAGAAAAGCAAAATTAAGATCATCTTTAGCTTGCTCACTTCTGAACGATTTTATAGTCATCAGTCAAATATTTATCTGAATAACTTGGCATACTATCAGAATTGATGAGTGGCTAAAACAATTGCTTACATCTGAAATAGCATGAATTAGTCTGTTTTGCATCTAAATGTCTCTGAACACAGATACATATAAAACCCAACTCCCTCCCCCCAATTAGCCTTCATTTTTTAACCTCAGATTGATTGTGTCTCTTTGATCTGGGATATTAGTATAAGTTCCTTAAACAAGGCTTTGGTAAATTAAAACACCCCTCCATCATTTCATTTATGTTCAGAAAAAATATTCATACCACATCTGAGAAAGCAGGATTCATATTATATTGTGTTTCCATGTTAACTATTAATATTGGCTCTGATATCTTTATGAGTAAGAGATGGTACTATGAACTTTTCAGCTCAGGATTTGTTGAGAGTTAGCCCAAGCCTTCCAGCCAGTGATTATGACAGACCTTGGTCTCATTCATGCTACACCTAGGCAGTGATGAAAAAAAAGGCTCAACACCTGGAGGTCACTCCACCTCTGGGTGACAGAGACTGCTGTGGACAACCTGAGCAGCAGGTGATCAGGAAAAGGAAGATGTCAGGAAAACACCATGGGAATCACCCAGCACCACAGACTTGACTGTGGCCAAGTGGTTTATAAGAAACAGCAGAGTTCTGGCCCCAGAGACTGATTTTCAGAATAGGACCCTGAGCCCAAGAATGATGACTACACTTGAGATGCAGTTGAATAATATAGAAAAAACAAAAACAGATACAAAAACATTTCCTGAAAATGTAGTATCAGGATATAATTGATTCGCAGGGACAAAGTTATAATTCCATTTACTAGAACTAATGTTCAGGGTCACACTACACCTAGTACAAAGTTGACCTGATGTTAAGTTGTCTCAGTATTGGGCTTGGGTTTATGTCTCTGCTGACACTGGATCATTTTAGGTTTGGAGTTAAGAGGATCTTCTGTTTTGCAAACATCTTCCTAAAAATTAGTTTGACTAGCCTGTCTCATTGGCCATCTCTTCTAGCTTATTGAATCATGAAAAATTAGTACAAAAAGAACATATAATCCTGAGACTGCTGAAGCCAAAAGTGACATTATAAATTTCTTGAGGGCTGGCTGGGTGGCTCAGTTGGTTAAGAGTGTGAGCACTGAGCAACAAGGCCGCTGGTTCAATTCCCACATGGGCCAGTGAGCTTCACCCGAGCTGAGCTGCTGCTAAGCTGCCAACAGGCGGCCATTAGGCTCAGTTGGTTAGAGCATGTGCTCCTAACAACAAGGTTGACAGTTTGACTCCCACATGGGATGGTGGGCTGCGCACCACTCCCCTCCCCCTGCAACAGCAACTGGACTTAGAGCTGAGCTGCAACCTCCACAACTAAGATTGAAGGACAACAACGTAACTTGGAGCTGATGGGTCCTGGAAAAACAGAATGTTCCTTTCCCCAATTCCCTAACGCTGTTCCCTCCCCCAACTCCCCAATAAAATCTTTAAATAAATAAGTAATAAATAAATAAATAAATAAATTTTTTGATCATCAATAAATGGTTATTCTCAAGTAAAGTAAAAATCCAATGATTTTTTTCTGTTCATATCAATAAATGGTTATTGAGCACCTACTATCAATTAGAAAAATTGCAGAAGGCTATGATGGCATAAACAAAGCAATTTTGACCTCAGTGATTCTCTTCTGTTCTCTACTTCAAACAAAATCCAAAGATTATCCCTTCATTGCCCAGCCCCACACCAGGGAGTAGGCAAAGTGCAATTTACCTTTTTGTGAAATGAGAAATCTCAGAATTCAGAAATGGAATTTATGCTTGCCATCTGGAAATACTTATTGAGACCCTACTATGTGTTGAGCATCATGCTGGACTCTTGGGATGCAAAGATGAATACAGAATTGTTACTAGCTTGAAATAGCTTACAGTCCAAAAGAGAGAACACCACACACACACAGACCATTTTCATAAGAATGAACATATCTGCTCTCATCAGACACCTATCCTCAACACCAGTATTTAATACAAGACAGTGCTTCCCACTTTGCAGGAAAAGAGTGGTTATAAATTCCTCTGTTATCAGATGTGACAAATGAACAAATGAGCAATATAGATCCACAATAAGAAAGAGCATTTTGGAATAATATAATTAGGTTTTAATATTAAAATTGGAGGACAAGAATGTTCTAGTACAGTACATATTGTCAAAACAGAAGATCAGTGTCTCCCAAGAAATTGTAAATTGTCTGACTTTTGTTCATTACTTTCCTTTTTTGTGTCATTTTGCTCTCTCTGCATCTAATTTTTTTCCATGGAAAACTATTAAGGTCATTGTGACATCCTATGTTACAGAGTGAGAGGGAAAAGAAAGAAATACACTGG
>NW_017732562.1:289568-309493 GCF_001890085.2 Hipposideros armiger
TAATAGATATCACATTATTTATCAAGACTCTACTCAAGGTTAACCCCTTCTATAAAGTCAGAGATGATCCTCTCACTGGCAGACGAAACGTCCTTCTTCCTGTCTTCCAGGTCAATTTCCTATCATAGTTGCTGACTTTTGTGTCTCTAAATTTAAGGTAGCCACAACCTCTTTGAATAAAAGGACCACCAATCAGTCTTCTCCTTTCTTCACTTTGACATAATACTCTTACTAGAATCCTAAACTCCCAAGATACTCTCTTTTCCTACCACATGTATCTGGCAAAGTCCCAATCCTGGAAGAACCCAGCTGTTCAGCAGAACTAGAGCAGCTAAGCACCACCAAGTACTACCACTATGGTCCAAACAACAAGATAGATTGTTGCCATTAGAAATTTATGGTCACCGACCCCATGCTGTCTCCAGTGTTATTTGATAACCCTACTTTTCCCCTCTGATTGACTTACTTTCTGTATCCAAAAAGGACTATTTCAAACCTTCATATTTTTCAAAACTGAAATATCTGCCTCTTTATCTTCTCCCACCATCCTTCTTTACACAGAAAAGAAGAGTCGGACTGGATATTCTTAGCTTTCCTCCATTAAATCTCCATCTTCATGTCTCCTTGCTTCCTTCTCTGCTGATAACCTTCCTTGTACCTAGGACCAGTCCTTCTACCTGGTTTTGTTTATGATCATTGTTTCCTCTTGCTTTCTCACAAAACCTAAACCACCAACTACTCTCTTCTCTATTTGTTAGATCTAAATCCTCCCTTTCAATGAGATTCTTTCTCTTTAGCTTTCGACCAGTTCATCTTTCTCATTAAAACACATAAAACAAAACTTTCCCTCAACAACCTATTTAATCTCTAGCTACTGAACCATCTCTCTGGTCTTCCTCATAACATAACTTCTTGAAAGTGTTGTCTATACTCATTGGTTCCATTATCTAACCTTGACTTTCTAACTCAACCCACTCCACTCATTAATTACTTAATTGAAACTGTTCTGAGATCATCAGGGAGTTCCATGACAGTGAACTCAATGGAAACTTTTTTGTCCTCATTTTCTTGGCTTTTCAGCTTCATTTGAGACTGCTGACAATGACTTTCACTTCTGTGACATTACACTCTTATTTTCTCCTGTTGATATTTTCCATCTTCCTTGTAGACTCATCTATCCCTACCTAGCCATTACATTTTTTTTACCTTGCTTCCTCTTAGGTGTTGAAAAGATAAAAAGAATATTTATAAAATAGGCAAATGGTATAAAACACAGTGATTCAGTTTACATTATTAAACCACCACCTATTAAATATATATAATTTAATAATAATATTTATAAAAATAATAATAATTTATATATAATTTAATAATAAATATAATAAATATATATAAATTTTTTATATTTTTTAAAATCCCCTGTTGACTTTCCCTAGTCCCATGCTTTTCATTCCCTTCTCCTCAGTGAGAACCACTATTCTAAATTTTGTATGTTTTTTTACACTTTTCTTTACAGTTTTGCCACATAATTTTATCACTAAGCATTTGATTGCTTGATTTGGGATGTTTTTTACTTTTGCGTAAATAGAATCATATTGCAAGTGCTCTTAAGAAGGATCTCCTTCTTCCTTTTTGTGTTCCAAAGAACAAACAACCTCAGTACTGTTGACATTTGGGGACTTATACTTTTTTGGTGTGTGTGTGAGAGAGGAGAGGGGTTGATAGGGTGATGGCTGACCTATGCATTGTAATATGTTTAGCAGTCAACGTTGGCCTTTACCCACTAGACACCAGTAGTATTCTCCCAATTGTGAAAGCAAAAACATCTCTAGATTTTGATAAATGCTCCCTAGGTAGGGACAGAGGGGGCAAAATTATCCCCAGGTTAAGAACCACTGCTCTAAGTCCAAGTAGAAATACAAAACTGCCTGCCTGACTCTCTATTTGGATGGGCTGCCGTGAGTACCTGGTGATGGCGAAGGCTGCAGCCCCTGTAGCAGTGGGTTGCCATGGGCTACCATGTGTAGCCAGCAGCCGCAGTGAGCAGCCATCCAGAAGCCGGCGACTGATCTGCCTCACCTGGAAGAGCGCAATGATGGTGCTAACTTGGGCCAGTGAAGTAACATCCTCCACAACTAGACTGAAGAACAAAAACAACAGCAACTTGTCTGTTCCCCTTCCCCTGATTCCCCAGTGCTGTTCCCCTCCCCCAACTCCCCAATTAAAAAATCTTTAAAAAAAATAATAATCTAGAAAAAACAAATTAGTCTCTAACTGAGATAAAAAAACAAGAGTTCATTATATGAGCTTTTAGTTATACCTGAATATAGAAAAGGCACATCTTTAAGGGCTCAGATCTTAATATCTCCCCTCCATTTACAAATCCAAATTCCTCAATGTCCCCATACTAGCTGCTCTTATCTACCCATTTTTATTGTCCATGGCTTTGCAGCCCAAATAGACACGTACTCATTATTATACAAACATGCCAATTTCCTCTGACCTTAAAGGTTTGCTGTAAGTTCTGCTAACCTCTAATACCTTCCCCTTCATTTCTAGTTAATCACATTTTACTGTGGCTTAACTCAATGTAGGAGAAAACTGTCATTTATTGAATTACTGGTGTGTGTTAGACCTCATGTTAGAAAGAAATGCTCCAGTGAACTGGATATGTCTATACCTGATTTACATAGGAGAAGGTTGATATTAGGGGACAGGAAATAACTTTTCTAAGCTCACAGAACTAGTAAGGGTCAGCACCAGAATTCAAACCCTACCAGGTCTAATACAAAACCTCTTCTTTTACTACTACCTGTCACAACCTCATGAAGCTTTCCCTTATCATATCAAACTTTAAAAGCCTTTAATTTAACCTCCTATAGAAATATTTTACTACCTTTCTCAGCATATTATCTTATAGAGTCATTGACTAATGTACATCTTATCTCTTCAATAAGAATAAAAGATTCTTGAGATTCAAAACTGAGTCTTTAGGCTGGCCGAGTGGCTCAGTTGGTTAAGAGTTGGCTTAAAAGTGTGAGCTCTGAGCAACAGGGCCGCCAGTTTGTTTCCCACATGGGCCAGTGAACAGTGCCAAGCTGAGCTGCTGCTGAGCTGCCAACAGGTGGCAGGATGGCTCAGCTGGTGAGAGCACGTACTCCTAACAACAAGGCTGCCTGTTTGATGGTGGGCTACGCCCGCCTGCAACTAAGACTGAACTCAGCACCTTGAGCTGAGCTGCTGCCCAGATGGCTCAGTGGATAGACTGTGTGCTCTTAACAACAAGGCTGCTGGTTCAACTCCCACATGGGATGGTGGACACCCACCCACAACTAGGATTGTAACACAGCACCTTGAGCTTAGAGGCCACGAGCTGCTGATGGGCAGCTGGATGGCAACTGGCACCCTCCACAACTAAGACTGAAGCACAACAACTTGCCTGGTCCCCCTCCCCAATTCCCCAATGCTATTCCCCTCCCCCAATTCCCCCAATTAAGAAAACAAAGCAAAAGAACTGAGTCTTCTATTTCTTTTACTTATCTCTCAAAATATGTACCACATTGTTTTTGTACCATGGAATTTACATGCTACAAAATAGATGTTAATAAATGCATATTAAAGAGATTTTTTAAAAAATTTAAATAAAACCCAAAGGAAAAGATATAAGGCACAATTTTAGCTATGTTTTGGCTAACAGCCACTAAGAGTAGTCCATTTGGAAGACGTTAATATGGCTATGCTATAGTCGGAAAACGAAAAACAGAAGAATATGTTTTCTGTACACTTGCCTATATTTATTTTGAGTTTGATGGATAAGGTTTTATTGTATAAACTGAACTTTATATTATATAACCTTTGAATCTTCTTCCAGGACATCCTGACCTCAAGAATTCCTTCCATTAATCTCTCTGTTTTGAGGATCCAGACAGTGAGGTAGAAAGATCTGATTCTGATCTCAAACCTTCCACTGATAGGCATGAGTAAAAAATTTACTCGATGGGACCTTCAGATTGTTTTAAGATGAAAAAATTTTCTCCTCTTAATTTGAATATAAGTAAAATGTGTTAAAACTTAAAGAGTATTAAACACTTTATAAGAAAAGCTTTATGTAAACCTTCAATATTTTTTCTTTTGTAATTAATTTTAGAAGGATTCAAGAAGAGGTGACAAAAGCACAAAAGCACTAAAATATTGTTCACTTTCCTCATCGTTATATATAATTGCTTGTCTTCCTGGCCTACATTCTTATCATTGTCAGGAACAATTTTTTACAAACTTTCTATGTAAAAGACACTATACAAATAGATTCTATGGGGAAATACTTTTTAAAAAGAATACACTTGGTAATTCCGCTTTAAAAAATTCATATATAGTCGGGCAGATAAGGCTAGTTCACAAGGGGGAAAAAAAACTATTATACAAGGTGGAATACGATAACTTGCAAATCAGAAGCATAAGGGTGCATGGTTTAGAACAGAGATAAGAATGAAGTACAGATTGAATCAAATTGTGTAGCTTGTAATTTTGAATGCCAAACCAAATATTTTAAACTTAATCCTGCAGTCAACAAAAACCACACAAGATGTCTGAGTTGCAGAATGACCTGATGTGAGTGCTATTTAATATAAATATAGAGAAAAGAAAACTAGAGGCAGGCAGACCTGTAAGGGGTATACTGCAATTGTCCAGGCAGTAAACTGTATACACCTGGATGGGTAAATTGGTGATAATAATGACCACCATTTGTTTAATATTTACTGTCCCAGGTCTTGTCGTGGGTACCTAACATACATTACTTCCAATTCTTACAATTACCAAGCAAGAGCTGTATTATTTTCTTCATCTTGCAGATGAAGAATTTCACAGTGCTTATGTGATTTGTTTAATGAGGTTTATAAATAAACTTTCTCTGGATCCTAAGATATACTGTACAATATTACCTTGAACTGGTTTGGAAAATTGTGAAAGTTAGGTGGATTTGAACTATGGGCAAAGGCTGCAAAATAATATTTGAACTTAAGCCTAGTTAATTTGCATTTTTAAGAACATGGAGGCCTAAAGAGGCCAGAAAATAAATATGGCCAACAGTCAAATGTGGGACTATGGCACAAGATGGTTTAAGAACAATGAGGAAGTTCATGTCACTCTCTTCTCCATGCTTTAAATCATTTTACAAGAGGCAAGACAAGACCTAGGACTCCAGTAACCCCATAAGAAGAAACACAATCAGTTGTTCGTTCCAAGGCACATATGAAACATATCTGATCATTTCTGGACAAAAGGTTTTGACTGGCTTGTCCAGAAACCAAAGCATAAGGTAAGTAGTCACCTAAATGAGGGAACTGGGCAGTCGTAAGAACCCGGACTTACCGCACAATTTCACTAGAAATGGTCTTGATGTCAGGGCATTTTTAATGAAGTTGCTACGTGTTTTTTTCCATTTAGAAAAGTAAAATGTGCACAATATGCTCAAAACCCATTTCTTGCTTTGAAGTCCTCTTTAGACTGTCCCCAAATCAAGAGGATAAAGGAAAATTGGCGCGTGTAAAGTACACAAGCTGCACAAATACTATATTTAAGGCAGTTTCCTTTTTTTTCCTAACAAACAATATTATTATTTCATTGCTCAGATTGCACACAGGTCAAACTGGAGTTAAAAATAATCCTCCCACTGCATGATAATTAAGGTCATTATAGGTTTAAATTGCTTCAAGGTCTTAGTTTGCCAAAGCCATTCATGAATGAGACCTTGCAATCAAATAGTATTTGTGTCCTTTAAAAATATAAATGTAGCATTGTATCTTTTCAATGATTGCCTCAAACTTCATTAACATTTTTTAGTCATAAAGAACCATATTTGACATACAACTCAGCAAAATAGTGGAGTAAAAACAAATGTTTCCTATAATAACTTTGACTTTTGTGACATTTGAAATGGACAAAAATAAGCCTGTCTGACCTTTCAGCCACAAGAAATAAGATGCTAATTCCCAAATTCACATGGTTAACTCTGGCAGCAGCAGATGAGGTACAGCTTCATGATCAAAATGCTAGTATAATGTGCTGATGGTGTCAACCAATTCTTAGAGAAGTTCACATTCCAATTTCTATAGATTAAATTTTTTAAGTGTAGGCTATAAGTAGAAGGCCCACAAGGTTACTGCAACAAGTACATGGTGAATACAGAAATCTTCAAGCAGCCTACCTTGTCCAGAACATAATATCAATATCCCAGAGAATGCCACCAATAGTAAAATAACATTTGAATAGGGTCTCAGATTTTTTAAATTGCCTTGGGATGCATCCCATGGCTGCTCACATCTAGTCCTTTAGAATAACGCTAACAGAATAATGCTAACAGCTTGGCATCCAGAGTATGTCCCTAATCTCTCTACTTCCTTTCAACCTTTTGCTATCATCTCTTACCCAAAGAGCACAAAAACTGTACTCCCTGCAATTTAATCTTCTCACAGTAGCACTTAGATGGGTTCACAATGTACAGAGAGCCAGAACCAGTCACCTACTGAGGCTGCTCAGTTCTGCCTGGCCTGGCCCAGCTCCCTCTCTAGCCTTATCTCCTTTCACTCATGGTGATCCTACCACATGGCCTTCTGTCTACTCTTTGAACATGCCAGGCCCGTGCTTACATTTGGGCAGACTCTGCACTTACCATTCTCCTTCCTGCAGCTCTCTTCTCTGAATCTTCTCAGGTCTAGCACTGCCATTTTATTCAGATTTCAGCTCCAATAATCCCTCCAAAGAGAACCCTTCCCTAACTACTTAGTCGAACTTATCTACCACCACACGCTTTGTCTGTTTCCTTTTCTTCATAGAAATTATTAGTCTCTGAAATTACCTCATTCAAGAATTTGTTCATGGTTTCACCTGTGCAACCTTGTAGACACCCTGAGACCAGGGTCCCTGACTCTCTTATTCACAGCTTTGTCTCCAATGCTTAGATCAGTGCCTGCAACAAGGCAGACCTTCAGTGAATATGTACAAAATCCTCAAATAATCCTGATTTAATAGTATGATATTTTCTCTTCAACCAGTAAAGTTTGTTACTAAAATTTCTCACGCCCCTGGCCCTGTCCTTGCCCCTGTCCTTGTCCCTGCCTCTGCCCCAGAATGGTAGAATTCGTAGTTGATGTATTTAAAATCAGGGAGAAAAAAAGAATAGGAAAAGAGTTGAGGAACAGAGGGGTCTACAATCCCAAATTAGCCTGTAGAGTTTATATAAATATTCTACATAGACAAAGCTTAAGCAATAAACATAGTTCACTAAATAAAAAAAATAAACACAATTACATGTGAAGCATCCGAATTTAGTAATTAGGGTTCTAAGGGTTGAATTTCTGTCTACTAGCCTCTGCTTCCTGGACTTTTTACAGGATTGCTTTCCCTTGCTCTTTCTCTAAGATGTATTAAAGTTTCCCAACATTTTATACAAAAGGTGACTATAAGATGGTAAGACTTTTGTAAATCCACTCACTAAAATAAACCTACTTATTTTATGATCAAGAAAATTGCTTTGTGTTTCCATGTCTGGGCCCATTTTCAACTATCAAAAGCATATTCACCCCAATACATGAGACAACATGACATAATGGAAAATAAAGACATAGAGTATAGAGGTTTGGTTTAAATATGAGCTCTACCACTTTCTGGTTTTCATTTAATATCACTAAGCCTCAGGCTCCAAATGGAAAACAGGGAACATAAACTAATTCATCAAGATAATTCTAGGAGGAAGTGAAAGAGTATCTGTAAAAAGGATTTATGAATTGAGTTACAAATACAAGGTATACTATCATAAATATCATCACCATCATCATCATCATCATCACCATGTGTGAGCCAGATCAGAAATTATTGGTGATTTTTTTAATTGACATATAAGATTTCTCTTACCCCAGAACGTGTTACAAAAATAAGTGAGGCAGTATGGCTAAGCAGCTAAGAGTATGAACACTGTAATCAAATAGAATTGACTCCCAATCCCAGCTGGGGTACTTACTAGCTATGTGACTAAGTTACCCAATCTTACTAAAATCCAGTTCCCTCACCTGAAAAGTGAGAGCAATAATTGTCTTTATTTCACAGGCAGGAAACAAAGATTAAATGAGAAAATGCCCATAGGGCTTAATATGGTATACGGCACATGATAAGCAGTCAATTATTATTTGCTTAAAATTGAATTCTCTCAGAATAAAAAACTTGGGGAAGAGATACTGTTCTATAAAAATATATATATTATGGTCCACAGTAAATTAAGTGCCAATTAAATCCTCTTCACATTATGTATTTAAAGTTTTTCTTCTCTACCTAAAGTTATGCTCACTCTAAGCTTTTTACTGCAATTCTAAACTCCATGAAATCTTTACCTCCATATCCCCGAATTGTCCAAATCTAGGCATCTTCCACTGGTCTCTATGATAGGACTCATTATCTTCCTCAATAGGGATTAAGAACATCCTCATCATAAAATACTTCTTCCTTCAATCCCTCACCAACTTTGCTGACTAGAACAAGATGGCAGGGTGGGGAAAAGATTTCCGTGCTAGCTCATACTTGAGTGGCTAGGGAAATACGCATTTTGTATAGGTTTGTGTCCATGGGGACAATTTGCAAGTTATACAATCTTTTCATTTTGCTAAAATATACATAACATAAATTTTTCCATCTTAATCTTATTTAACTTTACAGTTCAGTGGCATTAAGTACATTCATATTGTTGTCCAACATCACCATCATTCGTCTCCAAAACTCTTTTCATCATCCCAAACTGAAACTCTGTACCCATTATAAACTAACTCCTCATTCCCTCCTTCTCTCCTCCGCTGAAAACCACCATTCTAGTTCTGTCATTATGAATTTAACTCTAGATTCCTCATATAAGTAAAATCATATAGAATTTGTCCTTTTGTGACTGGCTCATTTCACTTAGCATAATTCATTCAGATTCATCCATGTTGTAATACATGTCAACATTTCCTTACTTTTTAAAGCTGAATAATATTCCATTGAATGTATATACTGCACTTTGTTTATCTGTTCATCCATTGATAGACACTTGGGTTGCTCATAATTTGGGCTACTGTGTGCTGCTATGAACATTGAGTAAATATCTGTTGGGGTCCCTGCTTTTAATTATTTTGGGCATATACCCAAAAGTGGAATTACTGGATCATATGGTAATTCTATTTTTTAATTTCTTGAGAAACTGTCATACTGTCTTCCACAGAAGCTGTATTACTTTACATTTCCAACTGCAATGCACAAAGATTCCAATTTCTCCATTTGTTATTTTCTGAGTTTTGTTTTTGTTCTTTAATAAAAGCCATCCTAATGAGTGTAAGATGGTATCTCGTGATTCTGATTTACATTTTCTTAATATTGTTTGTTTGTTTTCATTTAGGTCTAGTAACAAGATGAGCTTTTGTTTACCTGGGAATATCTTAATTTCTTTCTTATTTTTTAAGGACACTGTTGTTAGATGTAGAATTCTCAGTTGACACGTTATTTTGTGAGTGCTTTATATTATTCCACTGCCTTCTGGCAAGATTTCTTCTGAAAAATCTGATAGAAACCTTACTGAGAATCCCTTGCACACAATGAGCCCCTATATTCTTTCTGCTTCAAGATTTTCTCTTTGTGTTTGATTTTTAACAGTTTGATTATAATGTATACCAGCATGGGTCTATTTGTGTTTATACTAGTTGGTTTGTTGAGTTTCTTGTGTGTGTGTGTGTGTATGTGTGTGTGTATACACATATTTTTTTCTACAATTTGGGAAATATTTGGTCATTGTTTCTTCAAATACTCTCTCTGCTCCTTTCTCTTTCTCTTCTTCTCTCTCTGGGACTCCCATAAGCCATATGACGGTCCACTTGATAATATCATTTAAGTCCCTCAGTCTCTGTCAACTTTTCTTCATTCTTTTTTCTTTTTGATCCTTAGACTTGATCATTTCTAATGGCCTATCTCAAGTTTGCTCTTTCTTTTTTTCTCCCTATTTGAGTCTGTTGTTGAATCTCTGTAATGAATTTTTCATTTCAGCTATTGCATTTTTCAGCTTCAGAATTTCTGTTTGGTTCTTTTGTGTTATTTCTATCTCTTTCTTGATAGTCTCATTTTGTTCATGGATAATATTTTTTCTGATTTTTATTTTTTAGTTCTGTTCATGTTTTCTTTTAGCTCTTTGAGCATATATAAGACAGTTGTTTTAAAGTCTTTATCTAGTAAGTCCAGCATTTATGTTTCTTCATGGGTCTACAGATTTATTTTGTTCCTTTGGATGGGCCATGTTATTCTTTTTCTTAGCGCGCCTTGTGATTTTTGTTGAAAACTTGGCATTTGAAAAACAACCATATTTCCCAGTCTTTGCAGACTGGCTGCATACAAGAGCCACTAGTCAGAGACCTTCACTTACTAGTTCAGTGGGAAAACTCAAGGTCACCTCAGGCCCTTTCTGAGTGTGCGTAGTCCCTGGGCCTGTGTGTGTGTGTGTGTGTGTGTGTGTGTGTGTGTGTGTGTGTGTGTGTGTGTGTGTGCTTTTTTCTGGTTCTTCTATATATGTGACAGCTTTTAAAGTCTTAATTTCCCTAGGAGTCTACCCTTGCTTCTTCTCAGGGCTTCAATTGTTTCATTGTATTCCTTAAACAGTAGTGACTTGCTGCAAAGTGTCTGTGGGTCTGCAGTCAGTCCCCTTGCAGTTTTCCTGAGCCATGACCATTGTCACCCATGACTTCTGCTAGCCTGAAATCTGAGCTGTGCTGCCTTTAGCCATCTGTGCTCCAGCTTAAGTGACATGGAGGCAATCCCTCAGGCTGTACCCAAACAAGTCAGAACACTGAAAATTGTGTCTGCTCTGCTCTTTCTGGTTTGTGGACGGAACCTGGGGACCAGGCTGCTGCTTCCCCCAAACTATGCTGCATATGCTGGGGAGGGGTTGAGGCAAGGGGGAGTACATTGTCATGAAATAGCCTACTGTTTTTAATGTGGGTTTTTCTTGATTGATAGTTCACTTGGTTGCTGTAGATATTTGACTGATTTCCAGAGCTCCTATCACATTATTTTAGCCAGTCTCTATTGTTTCTTTAATGTCTCCTTTCAGGATCAGGGACCTGGGGCTTCCAAGTTGGCTATCTTGCGGACATCACTCATTGTACAAAGACAGAAAGAAATAGAAAAGAATAACATTACCTATTTAACCCTAATATATGAGCACAGAGAGCATTGCTCAAGGATAGATGACTAGCTAAGAGGAGCGAATGGCATGGGATGTTGAAGCTCAAGTGTTTGGTAATTGCTGTGAAGCGACTGTGGTAGAAGAACAGAAGTAGCTGCTGCCAGAAATGAAATATAGGGTATATTACTTCACAAATACATTTATGGAGGTCCTCTGTGAGTCTGAAATATAAAAATTAAATCAGGAGGACTGGCACAAGTATATTAATCAGGCATATTTGTGAGCTCAGGGCTGGGTCTTGGTGCCACTCCATCTACAGGAGAGATTCTCAACATTGTCCAGCAGCATCAGCAAGTTCCTGTTTTCTGTCTCTGATATACTGTATCTGAAACTGTGGAAGAAGGTTTCATTACCTTGTGTTTTAACCGGACCTCCAGGTGATTCTGATGCACACTCAAATTTGATCTGATCAGACTTGCAACAGTATTCCTAGGCCTCTCTCTATAATATCAACTCCCTGCAATCACCAAAAATACCAGGCTTCTATACCTGTGCCTTCCAGAATTTTAAAGTATTTTTAATAAAGCAATTAATGGCCTGATGGCCTGAAATGTGGATGGGTATGGGTATAAATTTATAGATAACCTGTGAGCCCTTCCTAGAATTACCCCGCTTCTATATGAGAAAGCTGGAAAAAACACACACACAAAAAAAAACAATTTTTGTGTGTCTGAAGGATTAAAAATATATAACCTTTAGTCCTGGGTGAAAAGCATGTACTTGAAGCTTGTTGCTAATTTTTCTGGGCCCTTTGCTAATGATGATACTGCTCCTGGATTACTTCATGCTATTTCTGGGTTATTCAGCCATAGGCTTAGGATCAATAGATGCCAAGATCATCTGTTTTGAGCTTGATAACAACCTACGGAAAGAGCCTGAGTTTATGGGGCTACTCCATTCATGACGAGCTCTGCTGCTATGAGCTTTGAGAAGTTCTTAGACAACATAAGGACTCTACTGTATGCATGACCCTGGTCTAAACTGAGATAGCTGCTGTTAGTACCTGGTAATGTTTTCATCAATATGTAAAACCATCAAACAAGTCCAGAATCAATAAAGATACACATTATATTAAGAAAACCCAATAAGCGGAAATCTAAATCACTAAACAAATTATTTATGGTGTATATACATTTTCAAGAATAATTTGCTTTACAAAATGACTAATTATAGAATTCTTTGAAGTGAAGAGCTTCCTTGCAATACTACACAGCAGTTAAAATAAATAATCTTTATGTGAATTAGATACACACATAACAATATCTATGGATCTTAAAAACATGATACTGGGTGAAAAGCAAGTAAAATATTTTTAACATAATGCCATTTAATAATCAAATGCATGCAAATAGAACAAATGCAAGACCAAATGCCAGTGTCTTAGAATGTTACACGTAACATTTATGATGAGACCAGCAGTCCCACTTACAGTTATTTATTCTAAAGAAACGAAGCTTACATTCACAAAGAAACTTGTATTAGAATATTTATAGCAGCTATTCATAATCATCAAAACCTAGAGACAATCCAAATGTCCTTCAAAGGGTAAATGGATAAGCAAACTGTGGTATATGTATACAGTGGAATACTACTCAGCAATGAAAAAAAAAGAATGATTGATACATGCCACAACTTCAATGATTCTCAGGGGTGTTATGCTCAGTAAAAGAGCAATCTAATTTCAAAATTTTAAACACTTCATTATTCTCTTTACTATAACATCCTCAAAATGTCAAAAGTATAGTAGAAGAGAATAGATCAATGCTTGCCAGGGTACTATTTTGTCAATTTCTATGTGAGTCTAAAATTATTTCTCAATTAAAAGTTTTTAAAGCACAAATTCCAATTAAAAGAATGCATAATTAAACATATTTTAATAATTACCTAAGGGAAAAAGGGAATGGGGGTGGGTAGAAGGACAGGAAGAAGATTATTACAGAGTATATTTAAATACTTGATTTGTAATTTTCTGGGTGGTATGCCATAGTTCTCTGTTACTATATTATAAACACCATGAGGTCAAGAACTATTTATTAGTCTTTTCTGGATCACTCAGTGACTAGTATAGTGATGTGTATATATTAGGTGCACAACGAGCATTCATTCTATTATTAAAGAAATCAACTCATACACATACTTGTTTCATAACTGAACTCCATAAAGTAAAAAATCCTAAATTTGCAAGTGTTTTTATGGTAAAAATGTTGACATTTTGTGAATACATACTTTACATCACATTGAGGTCTGATATATTTCTCTGTGACGCAATTACATCATGGAAAGCTCTTCCCCAACAATGTACGCAACTGCCATCATATATTCATGAATTCAGTGGGAAATAGCAAACGGGAAGCCAATATGGTCTCATCACTGAAGAGGGCCTTAGTGTCTCTTGCCACCAAGGTTTACCTTTTAATGAAAAAGAAATTATAGTTCTTAGAAATGTCAATGTGTGATTTCTGGAACCCAAGCTGGACTCTTGAATTACAATGCCCCATTTATCAAGTGACTTTTTTGTTTTTATACTTTCCTCATGTTCTTCTTTCACCCTAAGAGGGTTTGCATAAAATTTAATATTCCTTTATGGTATTTTATGAATTAAGGCCATGTTTCCCAACTAGTAATTGCAGTCCTTAAATGTGTAATAAGGGCTGTTCAGAAATGTACCAGGCTGTATTTTCTTACTCTTCATTGCCAGTTTATGTTGGGGAAGAGTGAAAACATCTAGGAAGGGCATATATTAAATATTGATGTGGAGAAAAGACAAGCTAGGGAAAGGGAAAGAGAGAAAAGGGGAGGGGATGAGAGAGAGATTTGCAGGTGGTGGGAAGGGTAATGGTAAATAAATGGGATTTTAATAAATAGGTAGCTCTGAAGGGGATGGCTCTGAAAAATTCACATACTCTGAAAACATCATTGGAATACCTTAGATGAAGGTTTTCTAAAGGGATACCCTTTGGTACCTTATCTCAGCTCTGAATCCAGTGGTCTTTCTGAGGATAAGATAAGTAGTTTTCTTATTTTTGACAGGAAAGACAGGGCATTTTCTTCACTGTTATAAGAAAGTAATATATGTAATATTTGATTACCTTGCTGTCATATTCAATATGCAGTATCTTCCGTTTGCTATGAACAGCATCTCTCCTGTATTGTCTCTTGCCTGAGCTACCTGGAAACACAAACTGATTACAGAAATAGGTTAGTTTGGCATGCCCTGTATGACAAAGTTAGTAGAGCAATAAGTTTAAAAATGTAATAATTTTATCAGGCATCACAAAAATCAAAAGTGAGAGAAATCTGCTCTCAAAAATAATAATTAGAAAAAGGATCTGTTTTTAAAAATGTTAATCATTCTCTTAAGTTTTGTTTTAAAATTTGCATCTTAAATTTGGGTAACTGTCACTTGCCTAGTGCACCCTCCTGAACAATCCTTGATGAGAGAAATAAAGCTCTATATTCACTTATGTTAAACATCTTAGACTGAATCTACTAGAAAGAAAAGCCTGGGACAAGAGAGAGTGTTTGTGCATGTGGTTTATTTTGGGAGGTGATCCCAGGGATCAAGAGTGGGAGACAAAAAAAAAAAAAGAGAAGGCTCACTGGTCCCGTGTGCTTTGTCAACCTAGTCACCACTGTGGACCACGGGAGCTGGGCCACGGCACGCCTGAATGAGGGAAGAGGAAAGCTTTTACCCAATGGCTCCTCTGATCCTCCTTGGCCAAGGGCGGCCCAAGGGTGAGTAGTCCTGGGACAGAGATCAGGAGAAAAGACTGAAGCTTCGACAAGGTGCTATCCAGTTAACCCTGTGCAAAGCCAATGAACTCAGCAAGGGCTAGAGCTTGACTGGAGCCTGGGAGGCAGGACACAACATAGTGAGGAGATTCAAGCAAAATCACTCCTCAACACTTGAAGTCTGGGACATCTCAACCATGTCAAGCCTTAGGATTTGGTGTTTGGGTATTTTGGATTTATATAGACAATTTTTAAAATGCTCAAGAAAAATCATGCTTTTCTGTGGCAAAGTTAATCAATAATAAATTAAACTGTCTCATGCGGCTGCTGACAAGCCAACTAGTTGTTGTTAGGACCCATGATAGGAATCCCAGCCTTGGATACCAGAAACTTACACTTTTCAGGCTACTCTGAACTACAATATACATCAGGTTCAACTCCCTATTAAGGGACCTAGCTAGTTCTGACCCAAATCCCATTCTAACATAAGACCAAGTGACAATTTAGTCATGGATAGTTGACATATTTTCCTGGACTAGAAACCTGAAGTTATTTGATAACTTCAGGTGCTATGGAAGTGGGTCTGGCTGTCTCTAGAGAGCATGGATTTTGGAAACCAGCAAAAATTATGTCTATGATCAGCTCAACTGCTCACTAGCTGTGACCTTCCTAAATGACCAAAGCTTAAGATGAAGATTCCTCGTGGGTCACATAGTGTAAATAATACCACCTTCATACTGTCTGAGAAGACTTGACTGAGAAAATGTATAAAGCATTTTAGCCAATACATGTGTATTTTAGGTAGAAAGTTATTGTTATTTCCCTTTGCCTGATCATGTGCATTCATTCCAGATGGCTGAATGACAGAAGCAAACTCTGAAATTGGCATACACTGGCATACCCCCCTGAGGCTGGTTCCATGCACTGCGCCTCAGCTACCATTTAAAACCAAGTTGGAAGTTCGAGTCTGGATGGCATGGAATCTTTATTATTATTATTTTTTTTTAATGTTGGCAATTTTAATTTTAATTCTGGGCAATGACAAAACAACAGAAGGATGTAAGCAGTCTGTTATTTATGCAGCATGCTAAAAATTATGCGATAGACTATAAATTAAGAAAAGCTGCCCCAAAAATTTCAATTAAATCTTACATTGATTTTATTTTTTAAATAATTTTTAAATTAGTTTCAGGTGTACAATGTAATGATTACGTTGTACAAGATGATCACCCCGATAAATCTAGTACCCATCTGACTCCACACATAGTTATTGTAATATTATTTACTATATTCCTTATGTTATTCTTTACATCCCCATGACTATTTTGTAACTACCAATTCATACTTTTAATCCCTTTCCCCTTTTCACTCATATTCCCAACTCCCTCCTGTCTGGCAAACCTTAAAATGTTCTCTGTATCTATGAGTTTGTTTCTGTATTGGTTGTTCATTTATTTTCTTCTTTAGATTCCACATATAAGTGAAATCACATGGCATTCGGCATTTGCCTTTCTCTATCTGACTTACTCCACTCAGCACAATGCCCTTTAGGTCCATCCATGTTGTTGCGGATGGCAAGATTTCATTCTTTCTTATGGCTGAGAAACATTGCGTTGTATATATGTACCACCTCGTTTCTATCCATTCATCCATTGATGAACACCCAGTTTGCCCCCATGTCTTGGTTATTGTAACAATGCTGCAGTGAACATATGGGATGCGCATGTCCCCTGTGAAGTAGTGTTTGGGTTTCTTCAGATAAATTCCCAGAAGTGAGATTACTGGGGCTTGCTTTGTCTCTTGTTATAGCTTTGGTTTTAGAGTCTATTTTTTTCTGGTATAAGTACTGCTACCCCAGCTGTTATGTTGTTTTGGTTTTTAAGAGCTTTTTTTGCTTCCATTTTCATGAAATATCTATTTCTATCCCTTTACTAGGTGCCTTCTTAGTGCAGTAGGCAGTGCATCAGTCTCATATTTCTATCCCTTTACTTTCAGCCTGTGTGTCTTTCAACCTGAAGTGAGTCTCTTGTAGGCAAGAAAAATAAGGATCTTGTTTTCTTATCCATCAACCACCCTGTATTTTGATTGAAGCATTTAATCCATTTTCAGCGAAAGTAATTGCTGATAGATATGTAGCTATTGCATTTTATTATTCACATTTTTAATCTTTTTTCTTCTTCTTCTTAAAGAAGTCCCTTTAACATTTTTTATAATATTGATTTGGTGGTGATGAACTCCTTTAGCTTTTTCTTGTCTGGGAAGCTATTTATCTCCCCATCAATTCTAAATGATAACTTTGCTGGGTACAGTAATCTTGGCTGTAGGTCCTTGCTTTTCATTACTTTGAGAATTTCATGCCAGTCCCCAATTCGTGCCTGCAAATTTTCTGTTGGGAAATCAACTGACAGTCTTATGGGAGCTCACTTGTAGGTAACTAACTGCTTTACTCTTGCTGCTTTTAAAATTCTCTTTGTCTTTAAGCTTTGGCAATTTAATTATGATGTGTCTTGATGTCTTGAACCCTCTTTAGGTTCATCTTGTTTGGGACTCTCTCTGCTTTCTGGACTTTATGTTTATTTCCTTTGCCAGGTTAGGGAAGTTTTTCATCATTATTTCTTCAAACAGGTTTTCAATTCCTTGTTCTCTCTCTTCTCCTTGTGGTACCCCTATTATGCAAATGTTGGTATTCTTTTTTTTTTTGAAGATTTTATTGGGGAATTGGGGAAGGGGAACAGACAAGTTGCTGTCCTTTTGCTCTTCAGAGTCTAGTTGTGAAGGATGTCGCTTCACTGGCCCATGTTGGTATTATCACTGCGCTCTTCTCAGGTGAGGCAGTCACTTGCCAGCCACTGGATGGCTGCTCACGGCTGCTTACACAGTTCACGCTGGCTGCCGGCCACTCACGGTAGCTTACGACAGCCCACTGCAGCAGGGGCTGCAGCCTACGCCGTCGCCGTCGACTCATGGCAGCCCAGCTCCAGGTCGAGCTGTTGTTCACCATCTTAGCTATAGAGGGCACAGCGTCACTGGCCCTCATGTAGGATCCGAACCCGGGCTTTTCTGCTCAGAGCTGGCGTCCCAAGCCAATCCTAACCAATGCGCCACTCGGCCAGCCCGAAATGTTGGTATTCTTGATGTTGTCCCAGAGGCCCCTTAAACTGTCCTCATTCTTTTAGATTATTGTTTGTTTTTGCTATTCTGATTGGGTGTTTTCTGCTACCTTATCTTTAAAATTGCCCATTCAATCCTCTGCTTCTCTAATCCACTATTGATTCCCTTTGATGCATTCTTTATTTCATTTATTGTATTCTTTATTTCTGACTGGTTCTTTTTTATGGTTCCTATCTCCATTTATATGTTTTCCCCCTCTTTGTTGACGCTCTCCCTGAGATCACTGAGTATCGTTATATCCAGTGTTTAGAACTCTGCATCTGGTAGATTGCTTTTCTCCATTTTGTTTAGTTCTTTTTCTGGAGCTTTATTCTGTTCTTTTATTTGGACATGTTTCTTTGTCTCCCCATTTTGGCTGCCTTCCTGTGTTGTTTCTATGTATTAGGTGGGGCTGCTATGCCTCCTGGTCTTAGTAGAGTGGCCTTATGTAGTAAGTGTCCTGTAGGACCCAGTGGTGCAGTCTCCCTAACCACCAGAGGCAGGTATTCCAGGTATGTCTCTTGTGTGCACCGGGTGTGTCCTCCTATTGTAGTTGAGCCTTGGTTGTGTTTGCACATCAATGGAAAAGATTGACCCTCAAGCTGATTGGTTGTGAGGACTGGTGGTAACTACAGTGGAGGAGCTGTTGTGCAGAGGCTGACCCTCCAGAGCAGGATTTTCTTCAGCGGGATCCTGGTGGCTGCCCAGTCTTCCCTTTGGATGTGTCGTCCTCAGAGGTGGCTAGTGAGTGCTGAGGATTGGTCTGAAACTGGTCACTGAATGTGCCAGTCATGGGGCCTTCTGGGAGGGTCCCTGCTGCAGGCCAAACTCATGTGCCGCCTGTGCCATGCCCAGGGCCACCTGGAAAGAGCCACAAAGCAATCCCCAGATGGACACCACCAATGCTGGGCTTGGAGGTACCTGGGAAAGGGTAAGCTGCAAACCAAGACTGGCTACTGCCAATGCCAGACTTGGGGCTGCTTAGCAAGAGGTACATGGCATGCTGAGTACAGATGCTGCTTGTTTGGGGCTTGTGAACCTTTGAGAGATTTCTGCAGCATGAGCCAAGACAAGCCATTTGTATAGAAAAGCCACTGGAAGTGGCTTGGGCGGGCCTGCAAGTTAGGTGGGGCAGAGTCTCAGGGAATCACCAGGATAGACTAACAGTGTTTGCCAGGTTGATGGAGACTCATAAGTGGCTGCCACCTGCATCTGCACAGTGGGAGGGGTGAGGGCTCCACAAGAAAAACAATTGATTCTGCCTTCTGTCTGGAACAAAGCTGCTCCTCCAGCACTTGTCCTGAAGCTAGACAATTAAATTCCTCTCCTGATGTCCCTGGCACCTTTTGAGCTGCTGCCTCAGTGCTGGAGCTCAGAGTGAGTCCATAAGTGAGTAAGTCCATGTTCTGGCCCTTTAAGAGAAACTCCTGGAATTCCAGCCACCCTCTGGCTCACTCAGCCACAATCTCCACTGGTTTACTCAGCCAGAAGTTGTGGGGACTTCTCTTCCCAGCACTGGAACCCTGGGCTGGGAGCCTGGTGTTGGGTAGAACACCTTCTCCTCAGGGGGACCTCCACAGCCAGGATATCCCTTTTGACTTTTAACTACCACATGGGGGTTTGGGAACAGCTTTTTCTGTGTCTCTGCTCCTCCTGCCAATCTCAATGAGGCTTCTTCTGTATATCTTTAGTTGTAGGACTTCTGTTCAGCTAGATTTCAGGTGCTTCTCAATGATGATGGTTCTGTAGTTTAGTTGTAATTTTGATGTGGTGTTAGAGGTGGCAAGCGCAG
>NW_017732562.1:310868-314607 GCF_001890085.2 Hipposideros armiger
CAAAATTACTTCTAAGTTTATACATCATGGAAACCTTATCATCACATTCACTTCAAACCCATACTGTTGAACTATCTCCTAGGAGTTTAAAATAACACTTGTACCCCCTTAGGTAGCTTTCTTTCCCTGCTTCAACCCCTGGGAAGGGAGAGATCTCCTAAGTATTCACACCTACCCAAGAGCAGCTGGATTTCCTGCCCCAGGGGTCACCTGGTGTACTTAGGGATGGTGCCTTTTGAGGTAAAGCCTCTCTCTTAGTGGGCATCAAACCCATGCCAGGTGAGGCAACACATCTAGCTAATTAACCCTGACACAATTTCACTGTACGTTAGGATGATCTCATCTTGTCTAGTGGCTTTAAATACCATAATGCCTCCCAAATCATCCTTAGATTAGATCTGAATTCCAGACTCATATCCAATGGCCTACTCAAGATCTGCAAGTGAATATTCAAGAAGGATGTGTGAGGTTCATCATCTTCAAATTTGCTCATTTCAGTTTCCTCATCTCAGTAAACAGCAACTCAACTTTTCAAGTTGCGCAGGCAAACGTTATTAGCATTGCCTCCTCTTTCTGCCCCACCCAGGTCTGATCTAGCAGCAAATCTCATTGGCCCTAACTTCCAAATAAATATCCAGAACTGCCGCATCCAGCACGGCTAGTCAAATGGGCTGGAGTGGGGGCGACAGAGGATTAAGAAAAGACAAAGAAGTACTTGAAAGCGGGGGCTAGGTGAACAACTGTCTCCTGGTGGGAGGGCAGTGACGCAGTCTAGCAGCCACGGTTTACTTATATAGCCTTGCTTATGCGGAGCAAGGAAGGGGAGGAAATGGCCTTGGGCAGAGGATGTTCCCTGCATCAGCTGCAGGATGTTTGCAACCAATGTTGCAACAAATGTATCAGACCCAGCATATTTTATCACCAGTGTACCGAAACCACCTCCGTATGCTGAGATGCTGTGTCAGCCTTGCAAAAACACAGCCAGAGAGTGTGCCTTGCACCAACCTCTCCTTTACAGCTCCGTAAGGTGTTCTTGGTCTCTGGCACAGAACCATCTATTTCTCTGCTGCTACTATCCAGGTCCAAACAACTATCATCACTTCCAAGGTTGTTGCAATAACTTCCCTGATTCTACACTTGCTTTCCCTCGTTCTATTATCAGCACAGCTGTCAGAGGATCCTAATGAAATGTTAACCACATCACATCCCTCACCTGTTCAAACCCTCAAAGCACTTCCTGTCTCACTGGTACAGTCCATACAGAGCCCAACAGGCCCTTTGTGATCAGACTATCCCATTTGCTCTCTGATATTATCTCCTACTACTACCCGCTTGCTAATACCTGTCTACCTGGTGCTCCTGGAATTGTCTAGGTCCACACCCACTTCAGCATCTTGTACATCCTGTACTTCCTGTCTGGAATGTTCTTCAGATTTTAAGCAAAAAGAGCTTGCTTCCTCTCCTTCCTTTGGAATTTTATCCAGATTTCATCCAGCCAATGAATATCGCTGGCTATATGTCTAAATTGACAAGCACGCCACATTTTTTATTCTTCTTCCTGATTTTTTTTTCCTTGACACTTAGCATGAGCTTACATATTTTATCTTGTACTTGTTTATCTTGCTGATGGCCTATCTTCACCCACTAGAATGTATGTACATATTTAATTTCCTACTATATTCCTAGAGTCGAGGAATGTGCCTATCTCCAAACAAGTACTCAATAAATACTTATTGAATGAATGAATGAATGAATGAATGAATAAATGAATAAAGGTATTCATTATATTAGGTGAAGGGGGCTTTCTTTGGAAGCATTGAACTTCTTGTTTCTAGGTACAATTCCCAGGGAACAATCTTTGTAGCTACCAGCTTGGTAGATAGTCACAGAAGCTTTGGCTACAGTCCCCCCGAACAGGACTCTACCTGCTGTTAGACTATTTGGATGGCACATCAGCCTCCTGCCACATTTAGCACATTGTTTTGTCACATCCCGTTTGCCAAATACTTACAGCCAATTGTAGTATGACATTTTCCCCCGGGGTATTAAAAACATCTTAAGAACACAGATTGCTGAACAAATAGGGTAACAAATAATTACGTCTATAATGACGGAAAGAGGTCTTCCCCCTTCCCTGGACTCATCTCCATGAGCCGCTCAGCATTGTATTACTTGTTAGCCACCCCCGGAGGGAACATTCCAGCCTTAGGACAAGTGTTGGCTGTAGCGCAGGGAGCTCCTGAGCGCTTCCTCCTGCTGAATTTATGCACAGCCTCCAAAACGGCGGCCCATGGCGCTTTTCAGCTCTCCATTCTAAGAAATCAGGTGCTCAGGGCGAGACTGGTAAACTCTATACCGGCCAGTGTGAGCTTGGAGCAAGCCAATATTTAGAGTTTTTATCTTAGAATCTTGATACACAGGGCATTATTGGTGATCTCTGTGGAAAGTGAATCCTGCCAGGCTCATGCCATAAAGGGAGGGGGACCTTCTGCTCATGGTAAAGCTTTCTTATTTATGGGAACTAAAACACTTTAGACTTCATCCATCCAGACCGCCAATTCTTTTATTCCCCATGTTTCCACAGCACTATATTTTATGTTGCCTAATTTTGTAAGATTCCAGAGAAATACAACTTCACTCTCTTCTTCTCTTAGAATAAATAAATGAATAATAAAATTATAATAAGACAATAACAAAAACAGTAATAAAGTGTCTTAAAGAAAATGTAAAATTATTTGCATTTAGACCTGAACTGCTCTAAGCTTTCAGTGGTGATCTCTGTAATATACATCGGTTTGTGGACACTTCAGGCAGGACCTAGAACACCCAGAAACACAGCACATNCACATTGACCACTGATCTTGTTGAATTGAGTCCAAAGCACAGCATAAAACTTTAGTTCATAAATTACCAGAACAGCTCAAATTATATCCTGAAAGAATGAGTGTACATGTCCATCCTCTCTTCATTTATTTTGTGATTTTAAAGAATACTGGCTCAGAGGCACTCATTGATAATAAAATATGTTATAGCAGAAGAGGAAGATCTGTGTAGCAGAATGCTCAAATATGAAAACAAAAAATGGCTTGAAATATTTTATATTCAGTTGCATACATAATTGTCAATTGCCAGTCAACAAAGATGCATTTTCAGCCTGTGTGGTATATGGTGTGTGTGGTGATGATGTTAGTTCTTGGATATACGTATATATGAATTATGAGGTTTGAACTCATATATATGAGAGGTTCAGCCTTTCAAACCTCATAATTCAACTTAGTTTAATGAATCTATATTTAGACTGATGAGTTGGATAGGCACAAAGAAGGGGAGAAAATGTGTACCACAGAATAACCACCTTGAGGGGCTTAATATAATCTAGTGAGAATCGAGATTAAATAGCACATGAAGCAATTTGAGCAAATACTTGTTGCATTGGCTGTTGCTCTGGAGAGCTCAGCAGAGGAATCAAGATACAATAGGAAATTTGGGAGCTATTTTGGTGTTATTGAGCATGAAACTGATATGACGCCAATGATATTTTTGGCAGCTTCATGTTCAGAGGGAAAAAGTGCACCATTGGGGTGCATCTGTGAAC
Organism: Hipposideros armiger; assembly: GCF_001890085.2. Lineage (NCBI taxonomy): Eukaryota > Metazoa > Chordata > Mammalia > Chiroptera > Hipposideridae > Hipposideros > Hipposideros armiger. Next base: position 314,464 of record NW_017732562.1, read on the forward strand.
CTGCAATGTAACTGAGGGGAAAGTTTGAGTGTAAGTGGTTTATTTGAAGACAATTCCAGGAAGCACTGGTAGGGACAGAAAAGTGGGACAGGGAAGGGAAGGCAATCAAAGAGTGGGTGTTAATGAGTAAGTTACTACTGTGGG
>NW_017732562.1:318217-319008 GCF_001890085.2 Hipposideros armiger
TCCCACTCCATTTGACCACCAAATAGATGTGATGGGTCAGATGCCCCAGGCCTCTGGATTTTTCAGTTAACTTTTAACTACAACTGTCCATAAGTCTGCTAAAATCAAGGATTACATAGCTGCAAACAATATCTTGTGTTTTAAAAAGAATAAAATAATACACACACACACACACACACACACACACACACTTGGAGCTTTCCTCATTTGTCATAAATTCAATTCAACAGGATTTAGAGTGAAGGTTGTGATTCTATCACAGTCACAATTTCCTGAGTAATAAGAACAAATATTGTTTTTAAAAAATATATGGTTAATAATTTCTGCCAGTAGTCTCTTAATTATCTGAAGGTTTGAATTTAAATTATACCATGTCAATATTATGTCAAATAGGAGTCACTGCTATATTTGCTCCAAATGACTTTCCTCTATTTTAATACACATTTTACTATTAAAATATTAGTATATTAGAACTCTAAAGAACAGAATACTTTGGGAAGTAATATTCTCTCTCTCTCTCTCTCTCTCGCTCTCTCTCTCTCTCTCTCTCTCTCTCTCCCTCCCTCCCTCCCTCCCTCCCTCCCTCTCTGTGGGCTAGCTACCAGTTGCTATGAGATGTTAAGAGTGAAAACATTTTCTTTTAAGTTCAATAATTTTATTACTGTTTCAGGTGAACTTACCAAGTTGTCCAAGAGACCCTGGCCATGCTGCCCATTACGAGGGAAATTATTGAGTGGAGAAAAATAACCAAAAGCTATTATTCCCTATTCATGAAGTGAACGAGACCAGCT
>NW_017732563.1:0-1967 GCF_001890085.2 Hipposideros armiger
AAAAAAAAATCAATGCACTTCTCTCCTAGAGCAAATCTTGTATGAAGAAAAAAATCTATGTGGGAAGAAAACCAAGGTGCTTATTGATATACAATAGTTGATTAGCTCAAGCAAATCTTGCTGAAGCTACTTTTCTCGTTGCTATTTGGTAATACGCAGTTTGAGGGCTTGTGTCAGTGAGGGGACCACATTTTGAGTAGCAATGTTAGTATACTATTATTCCTTTGTCATGCAACATTTTTTCCCTTGAATTAAAAAACTGTTTCACTTTTCCCATTTTTTCAGGTTATTAATTTTTCAAGTCCCAAATTTCCGATGAAATTTTTTTCCAAACACAAATATATTTTTGCCCCAAGATAATAATGGATTGTTGAGCTTATTAACATTTTTTAGTAGTGTTTGCTTATATACTCCTCTGGATTTCTTCTACAATAATGGATTGGGAACTCTCTCGACCTGCTGTAAATCTTCATCATGATATTTTCCTTATGCCTTGACCCTCTGTTGAATTTCTAGTCTCCTAAGTCCCATATCTTCTTTTTTTCATTAACTCCCTCCTTTGCTGAATAACAAAATCACTTTTGAGACTTTACTAATTTGGCTATGTCTAAAATTCTAGGATGAAGTAATATTCCCTGAGAATTTTGAAGGCTTGTTTCCATTATCTTCTAGGGTACAATATGCTATTGAGTTTTTGGATTCCATTCTGAATACTGTTTGTGGTGTTTGCATAATATTTTGGTTCTCTTTCTCAGTATTTTCAACTTGAGCTTTCTCATTGGTGTGATTTATTTAGCTGGCAATTAAGTGTGCCCTCTCAATTAGGATGACTGGATATTTCAAGTCTTGGAAATATTTTTTGTAATATTCCCTTGATAGGTTTTTTTTTCTTTCTGTTTCTTGTCCTCTTTCTCTTTGGAATTCCTGTAATAAAACTCCTTTTTTAAATTATAGTTTGTTTCTCAATTTTATCCTTTCACTTTTTTTTTAAGTTATAGGCATCCTCTTTTTAATATCTTTTTTGTTCTGTTATTTTATCATCCTGTTTTATGGACAAAATGCCTTATTTTATCTTCCTGAAGATAACAATTAGATATTTGGTTTTAAAAAAGAATTGTATGTCCACATTTTTATGTTTCCTGCCTTTTTAATTATTTTGTCTGTTTTAGTTTCTCTCTTTATGATGGGGACTTTTTCTGACATATCTGCCAATTTCTGATGGAGGATTTATACTTAAAAGTTAGACATTAAACATGGATTGAAATTTACAATGTCGACAATTAAGTTCACAAACTTTCCACTGTGCATTTACACAGTGGAAAGTTCATGACCTTAATTGTCTGACCTTTGTATGTTGTTGTGAGCTGAGTTTATTAAGTGACTGGTTTTACTATAGGGTGATTAGGAGGCAAGCCAGACTTTCCAGTGAGATGCTCTCAATGATCAGCATTTTTTAAAAATCATTTGTGTTTAGCTGTCTAGTTTCAGAAGTCTGATATCTTGCACTGGAATAGACACGTTACTACCAGCGTTTGATGTGTAAGACCTGTGAAATCTATTTGTGATAGGTCATTGACTGTTTTGGGAAGACAAAGAGTGATAAGTGGTGCTATTTGAACATAAAACTTTTGCATGTTTCCTGATTTTTAGCCCCTTTCCTGATGACTTATTGCTTTGTATGTGGAACTGCCAATTGCCAGCCTATCAGGTTGGTGTATGTAATATTGTCTCCCTTTTCACTTGTCTTTCCCACTTCAAACATTGAGCTTGTAATTTCTTTCATAAGTTAAAACAGATTCTGCCATTTGTTCCCTTTCTAAAATTTACTGATATTACATGCCTAATAATTTTTTTTCCTGTTTTCATTATATATAGAAGCAATACTTTTTTTTATTCTTTCTAAATGTCAGGTTAGTGGCTTTTTTAAAAAAAGAGATAAATACATGTAGTTATTTTGCCATTTTTAA
>NW_017732563.1:4646-7839 GCF_001890085.2 Hipposideros armiger
TATACTGTATATAAATTCTAATTGATACAGAAGTTCTGGGAAGATAGAGCTAGGTACTCTGAGGATTTTGTTAAGTAAGGCTTTTTAAATGAGATGATGTTTCAATTTATTCATTGGGGATTAATAAGATTTTTTTTTTAAAGAAACAAGGAAAAAGGCAGGCAGAGAAAGGTCACAGTCTCTGATAGTTATTGAGGACATTCATTGAAAGAATATTTTGAAAGATGTCTAAAGCTCTCCAGAGATGGAAAACAAAACTTGAAATAAAATGAAATGAAATCATAACTGTCATTTTCTCCATCACACACAGTATAAAGCAGAAGGAAAACATCCACTTCTGTGAACGTCTCCTTCTCAGGGTTGCCTAAGGTCTTTAGTAGATTATTGAAGAAATAATGAATTCCTAAAAGTATTTTGGCTTTAATTTTAAATATTTCAAGTATTTTATTTGGTATTTTGTTGAATTTGTTTTATGTGAATCTCTTGGGTTATAATCAGACTTGGAGTATCTTTTTGAATCTGGACATCTTATAACTATGAAGTGCTAGCATAAATACGAAAAATGAAGAAAACTTTACAACTTCTTTTCTAGGGAATCAGACCAAGATCATGGGTATAAAAAAGAAAATCAAATAAATAAAAGTGCAGAGTAACAGGTGAATAGAATTCATACAGTCAGCTCTTCCTTGTGCTGTCTCTTTTGGTAGTGTGAGCAAGATAGACGGTAGATGTAGTGTAAAGGGTAGGTGAGTCTCAGGGGTGTTGTGCCAGGATTGCATAGGATTTAACAAAACTCTGACATGTGGGTCTGCATTGTTTTGAAAAGTGAAAGAACCTGGGTAACTAGAAACCCCAGTAGAAACAGCAAATCTAAAACTGTAGATTAGTACCAGATTTTAAAGAGCTTGAATGTTATTCTAAGATATTAAACAGGTGATGGTAAGTCTTCATAAAATATGATCAGAGGCTTGGCATAAACACATATTCTGGGTTTTAGAAAGATAACTAATAAATGAAATTGAAACAAAAACAGGTTCTATAATTATTTTGTTAAATAATAAGTTTAACACAGTAATAAACCTTTATTTTTCTATCATTTGTGGGAAATAGGAAAATGCCACCATCTTCTCCTGTTTAACAGATGATTTTACTAGTATTTATATGAATTAAGTAACAACTACAACATTATTACTGTGGTAACTTGTTATCAGATTAGACACAACCTAGAATTACAGATGATAGGTTTATTTCTCAGGTTATTTTATCAAGCTATGGAAATAATTTCATAACCTTCGGAGTCTTATGAGACCATTTTACTCAAATTATGCTTTCAGAGGCAGTTTCATACTAATGGAAAACATTTATGAATATCCAAACTCTCTGTAATGCAAAAATATTGTCTTCTAAAAGTTTTCTATTTATACTTTATCAAATCAGATTACCTAAATCAGTTGATAATACACTGTGATATTCCCATCTATGGTTATAGGTAAGAAATGTTTTATACTTTTTTTAGTAATTACAGAGAGTCACACAGTTAAAGTCTTATCTAAAATTTTATTGGTTAGCTTTATAGAAGCAAAATTCACATCTATAGAGTTCAGTTTTACTAACTGAAATGGGAAGAGATGCACGAGATTTTACTCAATAATAGTGAAGTAAGTAGTATTTATCATTTATTTTTCTCCACAAGGTAGAGCAGGGATTGGTTTTGAAGAGACTGACATACACAGAGAAACTATTTAATAATGATAACCTTGTATAATTATTAGATATTTAAAAAAAATTAGCTCAATTCTCACAATTCGAATCCATTTTCTACAAAAGGAGTAAGGTCTCTTGAGGAAATAATCCATTCCATGTCTGGGATAGAAAATATGCAAGATGATCCTAGGTTATTTTATGTGACAGCAGTATGGAGTTTATGGATTAAGGAGATCATGTCAAAAATATGTACCAATTTAAGTAAATGTAGGCTCATGTTGTCAACATTTATGATAATTTAATCAACAAAAGAACAATGATTGTAGTTCATAAAAACACATTGAATTTATGAAAAACCAGGAGTCTACAATGACTCATTAAAGAAAACAAAATTGCAAAACAGAATAGTGTTTATTACTCTTTAAGTCTTGATGCCTGTCCATACTTCTTTTTTTTTAAAGATTTTTATTGGGGAATTGGGGGTTGGGAACAGNAGTTATATCAGTCCAATGATTTTATGAAAATGTGTGTGGTTGAAGTGAATAAATGTATTGAAGAACTATACACATACAGTCAGACACATAGCTCTCTAAGTAAGTTCTATAAACAGACGTATGGATATATAGGTGTGTTTTTTTTTTGTAAGCATTTTATCTTCAGAAATTCCTTGCCTTTTCTCTGATAACAAAACCTTTTTCACTAGAAAAATAAAGGGTTACTTTTCTTTCCAGGTATGTGAAAAACTATTGTAGAAACTTACTAGTCTGTTGTACAATCTTTATAAAATTTTGTGTCTGCCATTGACTACTTGGCAAGGCTTAGAACAATTATTCTTTCTTGGCTCCAGATAGAACTAAAATTTAAGTTGATTTTAAACTTGGGAAGAATGGATACCCCAAATACTAGGCAGGGTAGAATCAGTCAGTGGAAGATCTAGAATTTTTGTATATTTACTTCTAACTCAGCACCTTTTTATTTATCTATTTTTTATCATAGAATCTCAAGACAGATATTCTAAAAGCCCCAGTGTAATTCCCCAAGAGCCTACTATAAGAAAAAGAAAATGGTGAGTATTTGGAGTAGAGTTAGAAGAGGAAGATGATTCAGATAGAAATCTTACCTTTAAAGTGCTTACAGTCAAATACAAAGGATATATTGAAAGTGATGTCCCTTAGAATTTCAGTCTGAATCATATATATATCTGATATATATCATATATATATCCTCAAGAGTTATTAAATAAAACCTGAATATTTGAAACTGACCTGAAACAGAACATCCATAGCTATCTACTATATTCATTTTTTTATTTTCCAGGTTTGAAACTCTAATGGTCTTGATCTGGTGTGGTAATTCAGGCATAATTATATTAATAGATATAAGGGATTATTCAGAGCTTATTCTAGTTTTATCAAATATCTAGTTTAGCTATATGTAATGCTTTACATACGTTGCATAATAACATATTTATATAGGTATGTAAAAGTCT